>NC_068984.1:51381032-51383075 GCF_001194135.2 Octopus bimaculoides | reverse complement strand
TCATTCAACTTCACCATTACCATCACCACCACCAGTATAACTTCTACACTACCTATCACATTCACAACCTCACCTGCCCCCTCCTGCTACTACTACCACCACCACCACCACTACCGCCACTGCCACCACCACCACCACCACCACCACCACCACTACTACTACTACTACTACAGTCTCAGCAATTTTACACTTTCCAACACTAGAACTACTGCTTCTACTGTTATCTTCTCTGTTAACCTTGAACTTTTTGTGTAAAGGCACACTCACACACACATATATAAACAAATATATGCTTACATACATATATAGAAACACATATACACTCGTACATACGCATATGCATCAATACACGTACATACTACATGCATAGATACATACAGCTATATAAATAACGATGGCATGCAACTTAAAACTTCCCCAACCTTTAATAAATAAAGATGTAACAGTATACGATATATATATATATATATATATATATATATATATATATATATATATATATATATACATACATACATACTCATGTGTATATGTATACACACACACATATATATGTGTATATGTAAACTGAAAGACACAAACAACTCACATTATCACATATGCAGTTTTCTTTTACAAACACAAACACGCACCTATATATGTTTGTGCATGTGTGCATGAGTGTGTGTGTGTGTGTGTGTGTGTGTGTGTGTATACACACGTACAATATATTATAGATGCGCGTGCCATGTATACACTCAGACACACAGATACATACACACACACACACATATATATATATATATATACACACATATACACACATATGTTTATATGTATTTATGTATATGTATGTATATATATGTATATGTATTATATATATATATATCCAAAAACGAAATATATATATATATATATATATATAATTAGGACATATATAAACGTAAACACACGCAAACCTCTCTCATTGTCACAATCGTAAACAGTCTCTTATATACCTGAACAGGTAGCTGTAACAGACACATGTAAATTCAATCAACGTATATTAACAGATTTTTCTTCTTTTAGAAATAAAAGAATCGTGTAGTTTCTTTTCCTTCCTATTATTCTACATATATAAATAATTTCTATATATACCTTGACACAAGGGAACACATTCTGGAGTGAAGGAAGTGGGCAGAGTCAATGTGATCAACAAGTGTTGAATTTAACCATCTCAGAGGAAATGAAAAATAAAATTAGAGTTAGTCCCAGAGAAATTTGAACTTAGATACAATAAAAGATAATTTACTTCTACAAGGAATTTTGTCTACATCTCTACCAATTTTCTTCAATACGGAAGTCACACTGTGGTCGCACGCCCTGCTAGAAATAGCAGCAATTTATCAATATCAGATCCTGACTCCCATTAAAAAAAAAAGAAAGGAATGAACTCAAAGAGTAGATTGGATTTATGCAGTATTAGATACATAATATCAATAAAAAATACAATATATACAAACACGTAAATGCTAATGATTGCGACACTTTTGGTTATAGCTATTTTTCATGAGAACTGGCCTGTATATTTCGTAAGGTGTTTATTGCAGTTTTATTTCTTGTATATATATGAAGTTTGTTGACCGTATGCAAAGAAGTACTGTAATAGTAAAAAATATTGAGTGTATGTTAGAAATATATGAGATCTTCAAGTTTAAACCGTATTTAGTGGGAGGAATTTGTTGATTTCAGTGCAGAAACTAGGTTTATTATTCTTTACCCTGTATTTGTTAAACCTATGTTCTTTAGTTTGCACATTCAGGTTGCTTTGTTTTCGTCTTTGATATACGGTTGTTAATGTTTTATAACAAATTAAGTTATATACATTCTACTCCACATGATATTAATAATAATAATAATAATAATAATAATAATAATAATAATAATAATAATAATAATAATAATAATAATAATAACAAGTAACTGTAGAATATGTGGAGATGGACAAGAAACAATAAATCATATTATCTCTGGCTGCCCAGTCCTGGCTAAAAAGGAATATATTCACAGACACGACAGAGCTGG
>NC_068984.1:51374112-51376604 GCF_001194135.2 Octopus bimaculoides | reverse complement strand
CCTGGAAATAGAGGTAATTCGAATGTGGAATCTAAAAACAGAAACAATTCCCATCATAGTAGGTGCCTTAGGTATAATAAAAAAATATTCAGACAAATATATAACAAAAACACCAGGACTTACAAATATATATAACATACAGAAAATTGCACTACTGGGCACTGCACACATACTACGCGAAACACTTTCAATACAGTAACCATAAGAGCATCACGGCAAACCACAGCACATACCCAAGGAGCACAGAGCTGCGCTCGGTAGTGAAGTGAAAGCACGTTATAAAAATAGAACTACTGAACAATAATAATAATAATAATAATAATAATAATAATAACAATAATAATAAAGGTTCTTTTTACTTATCATGTGGGGTGGACTCGGAGTGATGAATTAGAAAAGGTTGGGGAGTGCAGAAAGAAAAAAAAGCTTAGAAAACATTGCGCTACTCAATAAATTATTAAAAAATAAAAATAAATTATGATAGAAAAAATGTTATAGACAGTTACGGCAATGGTACTGTAGTTAGAACATTAAACTTCAATAATTAGAATAAAAAGGAGATTGAAATGTTACCTCATAAATATTTAATTAGTCCTAATATTTCGGATAAAATACTCCTTTTCAATGGTGTTGAGAGAACAAAAGAGGAACATGCATTTGGTTGACGAACTGGATGCATTTTTAGAAAACGGTATTTTAACTGAAATATCAGGTCTAATTAAATATTTAAATATTTCTAAGTTAACATTTCACTATATTTCTTTTTGTAATTATACATGCAGTGTTACCATTGCTACAGTCTTCTGTAACGCTATTTTTTGTATATTTTACAATGCTACAACGCTCTCCTATATAATACAGCGATTATTGAAAGTAATAGGAAATTCTAATGAAATACTACCAATATGAATTAAAGTTTAGTGAAACGAATTAAAACATAATTCTAATTTTGGTAGAATGTCACAAGTTTTCGGGTTTGGATTATAGTACACTTAGTTGACTCCAGAATTTTAGAGATATTATTTTATCAACCTTTCATGGGGATGATATAAAGTCAGTGTTTAGTTATCTTCGTAATGGGAGATAACTAAATACTGCCAGGCGTTTCGTTCTCAAGTACACTGTCCGTTAAAGGGTTAACTAGTGATTCTTCCTCATAGAGCAAAGCTACATACATATTTAAAACGTGTAAATTGATCCTTGAATTTGAGTGGCACAGTTATTATATGAACTTACGGTGTAGCGGCTCCCTCTACATAGTTGCCACACCTAGTAACAGTGGCCTAATCTTGCTCAAATTACACTCAAGAAAGTATGGATTGGGCAGTTTATTCCTCGGTATAAATATGAGTTAGTCACGTCTGCAACGTCATTAATCATAGATTTTCTCAATGAAAGTTGATATAAGGTTAAACAACAACAACTGGTACTAATTACTTTTTCGATCTGTGAGGATGAAATTTCAAGTAAAATCGTGAAAAATTAGTAGTCAGAACACAGATGATCGAAATTGAAACGCTCAGTCGTTGGTTCTACAACTATGCATATACGTTCCGCAAAAAAAAAAAAGATATAAACATAAATATATACAGACATGTATAGATGCAGATTCATTGACTCTCACAAACCGCACGCAAACTCAGAGACATACACTCAGATATACAATCAACTGTGGTTAGACATCCACGCAAGCAACCAAAAACCTATATCCACAAACAATTCCAAACGTATATACTCACAAAAATAAACACATCTACAAAAATAGAGACAAATACACATTATATCTCTCCTTCTCTTTCCTGTACCTCCACTTTTCCTCGTGCGCATGTAGTTATGCATTCACGTGCTACTATAATCCTAAATATATAGATCCAAATACGTAAACATACATATATAAATGTATAGAAAACGTATGTTGTTAAACCACTGGACACGCAATCGTACAAATAGTTAGAAATTTATGCTGTCAAACCTCTAGACAGTCACATATACAAACACAGATACACTTCCATATAAATTTTTAGACAACATTCCTTGTACAAACACAGATGATTGTACACACACGAACTCCGATAATCACACATAGGTACAGACATATAAAGATGCAGATCCACAAACTCTCACAAACCGTACACATACTCAGATATACAATCAACTGTGTGGTTAGACATCCACACAAGCAATCATGAAGACATTTACTCGATTGTATTCACACATCTAAAAAAAAAACACGCATATAAGCATGATATACACTCGCATATACACACACGCGACTTCTCCAGATAAGTTCATACAGCAAATCACCTCGCACAAGACAAAATAACCAATCACAAGCGTATACAATGTGCCACAGTCAGGCACACGAATATGAGCATACACAGCCACGTACATACATACATACATACATACATACATTAATATATACATACATACATACATAATACATACATACATACATACATACATACATACATACGTACATACATACATAC
>NC_068984.1:51369917-51372463 GCF_001194135.2 Octopus bimaculoides | reverse complement strand
ATATCTATACATATATACACCCATCACACACACACACATGCACACAAACACACACATTAGTCATTTGTTTTCTTATCCAAAACTACGTCAAAAGTACTGAATGGATCTTTATGAAATTTGGAAATTATATTCTATGCATAACGGCCATAACTCCCATGAAAATTCATATATTTTTGATGTTGATGAAATTTTAACCCGAACATAACATTATTTGTAATTCAACGGTACAACAGTATAAGACTACCATTTCTGATATACTTACATTGTGATTTCTGCAATGTGGTGCATAAATTCTCAAGTAAATGAGACGCATCTTTGCCTCCACTGATTCACTTGCAAAGTGTTGAGTAAAATTATTTCGTTGCAGACCTCCTTTGAGTCTTTTTATTATCACTGCGACACATAGTCCCCAGTTGGTAACATTGATTTCAAGGCCTTCCCAGATGAGAGACTGGCATTCCACTTAATGTCTATGTTCCATGCTGGCATGGATTGGAGAGTTATTAATGTACAAATATGGTATCGTAGCTACTAACAGTTGAGGGTTGCGTAGTCTAGACGGCGTTTTTTAGATTTCATTATTCTCTTTAACCCGGGCAAAGCCGAGTATTTCTGCTAGCGTTCAATAAAGTCATAATTAACTTATTCTCCTGTATTTTCTTTTACCCAAAGCCATGAACTTTTCAACACCTCCTCGTATTACAAATATCCCATGCAAACACACACACACATGCGTACATACACACACACATGCGTACATACACACACACGCACGCACACACACGCACGCACACACACACACATATGCGTGCACACATGCATACACACACCCGCACATACACTAGCATATCCACAAATACAGACATAGATTTATAATAGAAGTAAATGGATCTCCGTTGGTTTCGACGATGAGTATTCGAATTGTTCGATCAACTGAATTGCTTACTCGTTGAAATATGTAAGTGGTTGAGCATTCCACACACACTTGTACACTTAACGTAATTCCCAGGCACACTGCATCTTAACACACTGCTGGCCCTTTGAATTATGGGTACACTCCATCTGATAGGTTTCCCTAGTTTCCGTTTACTCAGTTTCCATAACAAGGTAGGGGTTAGAAGACACCCTCCTGTATGGGCTCATGATCATCTGCACATATATACGAACGTATATATGTGTATATACACCTATGTGAACATGTATATATGGGCCCACATCTACATACATAGTACATACATACATACATACATACATACATATCATCATAGGTGCATTAGGTTATGAACCAATTTACTGGTACATAACCTAGAAATACTCGGTTCCACGGAGAAGGAGCAAAAGAAATTAACACGAAATCTCCAAATCCAATCTATTAGTGGCACAGTGAAGAGGTGTAAGACATTTCAAAAATTTTCCTTTTGATATTCTTATATGAATAGATGCACACATTGGGTGTATGCATCGACAGTCCAACCAACACAATAACTCAAACACTTATTTACAAACATCGGGAACTCTCTTTACACAAAAGGTTTTGTCGCTTGGTTAGCGACCAGCTTGACTCTCTCAAGAAGAACATAGATAAAATTCAAAGAAAAATCATACATACATGCATGCATGCATACATACATACACATATGCATGTATACATATACACATACATGCATACATACCTACATACATACATGCAAATAGACATATATACGTGTACTATAATCCTAACCTCATGGTCAAATATACACATAAACATACAAACATACACATATATACATCTATATTGTAACTCTGATCGGAGATGGACTAATTCTTTTCCAAATTGTGAGAAATATGCATCGAATCAATAAAAGACATCATTATTTATTTCATTAATTTTTTAGTGCAATATAGGCTGCCAACAAGAGATCTCCACCTGTCTCGATCTTCAGCAATGAATTGCAGTTGTCTCTACGGCTAGCCGTCTGTCAGTGCTATAGTTTTTGTGAACCTTCTCCACGTTGTTTTAGGTCTCCATGTTTGTGTCTCCCTTGGGTGTCGATCGGAGACCTTGCTTGTAATGTTGCAGGCGGGTTTCTGTAGTGTGTCTCAGTCAACTCTATTTCTTCCTCTTGATGCGCGTTTCAATAGGTGAGTGGTTCGCCTGTTCACACAAAGTTTTGTTTGTTAGTTGCCTTTCCATCTCTCCTGGAAGACACCTATTCACAAAAGTTTGGAGCTTCCCGATAGAGAACTTTGTGACTTGCCATTTCTACACGCGTACGACAGAATTGTTTTCACGTTTGTGTTAATGTTCTCGAGTTTTGTACTTGTTGAACAGGTCAGTGATCTCCAGATTGTTCTGAGAATTCCTATGTAGGCGCAATATTGGCTGTGTGGTAAGTAGCTTGCTTTCCAACCACATGCTACCACGTTCAGTCCCGCTGTGTGGCACCTTGGGCAAGTGTTTTCTGCTATAGTCTCGGGCCGGCCAAAGCCTTCTGAGTGGATCTGGTTGACGGAAACTGAAAGGAGCCTGTCGTATATATATATATATATATATATATATATAT
>NC_068984.1:51367480-51367980 GCF_001194135.2 Octopus bimaculoides | reverse complement strand
GTCTGTCTGTCTGTCTATCTGTCTGTCTATCTGTCTGTCTGTCTCCTCTCTCTCTCTCTCTCTCTCTCTCTCTCTCTCTCTCTCTCTCTCTCTCTCTCTTTATAGTCAATATTTGGCTCTATATTTTCTTCCTAGAATTGAGACTATACGAAAACTCATCCTTGTTCATATATTTTGTACATATATTAAACTACAAAAGTTCATATTGAATGCCAATCGTATCAGCCTCACCAATCTGCGTTTTGTGTGTATTTTTACGTACGTGTTTGTATATACGTATGTTACATATGTTACACATCTACACATAGGCGCAGGAGTGGCTGTGTGGTAAGTAGCTTGCTTACCAACCACATGGTTCCGGGTTCAGTCCCACTGTGTGGCATCTTGCGCAAGTGTCTTCTACTATAGCCTCGGGCCGACCAAAGCCTTGTGAGTGGATTTGGTAGACGGAAACTGAAAGAAGCCCGTCGTATATATGCATATATATATATATATATATA
>NC_068984.1:51363753-51367066 GCF_001194135.2 Octopus bimaculoides | reverse complement strand
TGTGTGTGTGTGTGTGTGTGTGTTTGTGTGTCTGTGTTTGTTCCCTAGCATTGCTTGACAATCGATGCTGGTGTGTTTATGTCCCCGTCACTTAGCGGTTCGGAAAAATAGACCGATAGAATAAGTACTAGGCTTACAAAGAATAAGTCCCGGGGTCGATATGCTTGACTAAAGGCGGTGCTCCAGCATGGCCGCAGTCAAATGACTGAAACAAGTAAAAGAGTAAAAGAGTATAGGCAGCAGTATTATACTAACATCGTTGTTGGGTTTTCCCGTGACAAGGTCTAACTCTGGTGGAGATTCTTGTAATTGAGCAGCCCTTTTTAAGAAGATTCCTAGGAAGGTGCTAGAAAAAGTGCACTAAACATTGCTTGTTATATCGATACAGTAGAAATTACAACTTTCGTCTGTTACCAATGTTACCAATGCTTCAAACCATACAAATCTGCTGCAAGACCGAAGTAGAAGTCATGGACAGAAAATCAGAAATGTCATTGACAATGGGGAACACAAAGAGATGGAACAATAACCCCATAAGAATGCATATAATTACGAGGAAGTTCTGAAAAATTTCTGACTTTAAGCGTATCGTGAAAGAACTGGTTGGAGGCCGAAACTTTCGAGTTCTTTTACAAGGCTTTGTAAAAAAAAAAGGACTGCTGCAATAGGTAGACGGACGATTCGTCGACAGACAGTTGGCCGACAGACAACCTATAGATACTCCATGATCGATACTTCCGCATGTCGCCTTATTTTCCAATCACCCAATTGACCAATCGGCGAATTGTCTGTCGGCGAATTGTCTGTCGACGAATTATCTGCATACAGCTGCAATAAGTGTGTGGATCTGAGAGGGGAATATGTCGAATAAAATCATTGCAGTATAACAACGAAAAAAAAAAAAAAAAGCGGAAATGAGAATAACCTTTTCTAGGGGCATTTTGTTTGTAGATCACGAATATAACACCCGTTTCTTTATGTGACCCTCTAGTTTTTCGATAATTACCATCTTACTTACGTTAAATTCTCTGATGGTTCCGTAGGAATTGAGTGCAAACAGGATTGTGCCGAAACTGACAGCTCTAAAAGTTATAAAAGGATTTTGATATAATTTTAATGGGATATTCCTAAGGTATTTATCAACCTAACATATGAAAATTATAAAAGTACACTCAATATTTTCATTGTTATATGGATCTAAGTAAGGAAAGGATATTTTGATTATCTATACTGCACTGACCGTCGGGATGTCGTAATATTCGAATAACTAGATGTGAGGTGCCAGCTTCAACAACCACACACACGACACACGCATACATACACACACACACACACACACACACACACACACACACGCGCACACACAAACATATATATATCTGTGTGTGCGTATGTGTATATGTGTGCATGAATATGTTAGAAATAGTACCCAGATCATCATCTGATCACACAACATATACTGCCAGAAAGATACATACAAACAGACCGACAGACACTGACACACAAACACGCACGAACTCACACGCATATACGCACACATATCTATATGCACTTAACGTATGTCTGTCCAGCAAACGAAAGCGCCTCCACTTGATCGTTTAGTTTACTAGATATAGCAATTAATCAATTTGAAGTGACACATCAGTGTCTTAAAGCTTTATTTTGAGAAAAAAAAGTGGAGTGTTGTGCTATAAACCTATATACAATGTTTCAACAGGTAAACAGACGGTGTAGTCACGGCTGGAACTCCACCTTTAATAAATTCAACTTTGAGATGAAAGTAAACAAACAAAGTTTGTCTTTAGAAGCATTGAAATGTATTGAAAGATGCAGAAATAAATTTATTTCTCAAACACGTGATAATGCTATAAATAGCGTGATCAGGATAATTTATCCATATAATGCAGAAAAATACGTTACCGGCCAGCCATGAGACTCGAACTGACATCTCTGTGATTACATGTCAAGTGTTTTACCATTAAACTAAACTGCCCAGCAACGAATTCTTCTGCAATTTTAGAATTTATAAATTTAGCTTTAAAAGTCGCTAACGATAAATTCAACTTTACGATGAGAGTAAACAAAGTTTGTCTTTAGAAGCATTGAGATGTATTGTAAGATACAGAAATAAATTTATTTCTCAAATGCGTGATAATGCTATAAATAGCGTGATCAAGGATAAATTATCCATATAATGCAGAAAAATACGTTACTGGCCAGCCAGTACTTACTGAAGAATGCTAAAATCAACAACAACGTATGCATTGCATTTATATATGTATTTTATATAATTCATGATTATACCGAATTTAGTTTAATATTTTCCAAGAGAGTAAGATGCCGAGCAAAATGCTTAGCGACATTTCGTCCGTCTTTACGTTCTGAGTTTTTTGAGTTCAAATTCCACCGAGGTCGACTTTGCCTTTCATTCTTTCCAGGTCGATAACATAAGTACCAGTTGAGTAGTGGGATTGATGCGATCGACTTACCCACTCCACTAAGATTGCAGGCGTTGTGCCAAAATTTGAAAGTAATATTTTCCAAGAGATCCAGTCTTGTATTTAAGAACAGATTCTTTTCACTATCTCCTCCCAAAACTTCAAAAACACTCATAAACACACAAACATAGCTACAAGCTAAATTATGTGAAAAATGAGCAGTTATCCATCATCATCATTAGCAAATACTTAAAATGTGAGAAATTAAATAATAAAAAAAAAAAAAATAAATAAATAAATAAACAAAAACAAACCCAAAGAAAAACAGGAAAAAACCCATAAAATTATCAACAACAAAAAAGCAACAGCAACAAAACAAATCACATAGCAATTTGGATACGTTTATAGAATGATAAAAAGACCCTGGGGACTTTGCTAGTGCAAGAATATTTTACGTTGGTGGGAGAGGAGGATTATATGAGGGTATGGGGGATGTGGGAGGAGGAGTGCTTTTCTTAATTTTTCGGTCCCAAGATTAAAGAAATTTATGCAAAAATCAAACCCTAAAAAAATCTCACAGGGTTTTAAAATCTTTCCTTTAATAGTAATGATAGGGATGGAGGTGGGGGAAATAAAATGTCACTTGCTAATCATAGGAATTATCATCGGTACCATCATCATTACCAGTGGCATCGCTATCATCATCATCGTCGTCATCATCATAAACATCATTAAAATATTATTATTATTATTATCAAATTGCATTTTCATGCCTCCTCCTACCTCACAAAAATTAAATTAAATTAATAAAATGGTCTGCATGAGTATGTGCAATAATTTTATTACCATCATCATCATCATCATCATCATCACCA
>NC_068984.1:51360578-51363550 GCF_001194135.2 Octopus bimaculoides | reverse complement strand
AAGGTGAAAGAGAAAATCGAGAGAGAGAGAGAGAGAAAGAGAGAGAGAGATAGAGAAAGAGAGAGATAAAGAGAGAGAAGACAAGAAGGAAAAAACGATAAATTAATTTGATTGAATTCTCCACTCTCTACCCATTTTCGAAATAAATAAACAAATAATCCATTATTGAACAGTTTGCTCACGAAATTTATCCGCCCTCTTTCTGTTTCAAGGCGGTTCATTTCAAATCTTTACCTGGAATATTACGTAACCAAAATCAGTTTTAAAAACACTCTTTCTCCCCCACCAGCTATCTATTTGCTTTGAGATTTCAAAATAATTATTCCAAAGTATATGGTTACAGAACATTTGTTGTTGTTGTTATTGTTGTTGCTGTTGTTGTTGTTGTTTTTATTGTTGTTACTGTGTTGTTGTTATTGTTGTTTAACCTTGTCAGCCTTGATCGAGATGTCCTATTATCAAATGTACTTCAACCTCAGCCTTTCCACCTGTTATTCATTCTGCCCTTCCTTTTATTTACTTATTCATTGTTTGTAAAAACAATGTTAGCGTGTGATTTGAAGGAGAGTTGGTCGCTATTTCATGCAAAGTTGTTAGAGGTTCCAATGTCGCCGCGATAGAAGAGTCGTATTAGGAGGAGGATAAGATACAAGCGGATAAAGGGAGATAGTTTTGGACAAGTGCACGCTCAAGTATAAATACTTCTAAATGGGGGTTGTTGAATAGATAAGAAATAGAAAGGAAAGAAATAGTTGGAATAATATTCTTTTCTACTCTAGGCACAAGGCCTAAAATTTTGGGGGAGGGGCCCAGTCGATTAGGTCGACCACACTACGCAACTGGTACTTAATTTATCGACCCCGAAAGGATAAAAGGCAAAGTCGACCTCGGTGGAATTTGAACTCAGAACGTAAAGACAGACAAGATACTGCCAAGCACTTCGCGCGGCGTGCTAACGTTTCTTATTTCTCACAAGGGGCTAAACATAGGGGGGACAAACAAGGGGATTAAGTCGATTACATCGAGTCCTAGTGCGTAACATAATTTATCGACCCCGAAAGGATAAAAGGCAAAGTCAACCCTGGCGGAATTTGAACTCAGAACGTAACGGCAGACGAAATACCGCTGATCATTTCGCACGGCATGCTAACGTTTCTGCCAGCTCGCCGCCTTTATAGCTGCGATAGTATTAAGATGCTAATACTCAAAATGTATCATATAACTTTAATACATAATAACAATAAGATCCTAAGTGCACTCCGTAGTACTGATGCACATCGTGGGTCAAATGAAACACCAGCAGTTCATGCTGAAACTTTGATAGTTCACAGTGAATTCCACGAGATCAAGTATATCGTTATTTTTCTTTTTTGACATAGGATAATCTTAAAATCTACTTCAATTTAAAGTATATTTACAGTTATCTTATACAATGTATAATTAATTTCTTAATTTAAAATATTTACATCCTACTCTGTTACTATGAGTACATAATGAAATTAAGAGTAACTTAACAGTTGGTGAGACTTTGTGGCCAACCTTCCGAAAAGAGTTGTGAATCGTTACTCTAAACCAGCGCTCCGCAACGGTTTTTTTCACATCGGCGGCACACTTGAACTAAAATATAACTAAAAGTATGGGGAAAAGAATTATGTTCGGGTTAAAATGCAGCACACCTAATATCGTATCGTGGCACGCGGAGCACTGATGTACACTACTATTCGGTAATAACATGTACGTAGATATATGGCTATACTTATCTTTTCAAAATTGGGATAAAGTAACGAGATCCCATTGCCTTTTCTTTGTGAATGGGTAGTGAAGATCAAGTATTAAGAATCTGTTCTTAGGGATTATTACTGGGAGCTAATTCGTAAGGTTAGCATTCCAAATATTCTGGACTAACATTCCTGGCTAAAATTCATGATTAGTACTTATAGATCATACTGAATGAAGTTAGGACCAATGGTTACTACACTGGACGTAGTAGGTTACTGCTCAGCGTTAGTATTCAATATGACCGCTAAACATTTACCTATTAACTGGGACAGTTGATGCCTCTCAGTTGCAATGTGCTCTCCTTACTTTGGCTGCATGATCACTGTTGTTACCCTACAAATCTCCAACTGCAATTTCAAACCTCCTTAATTGATTTTAATTATGCTTTTGATAAAGGATGCCAAACATACTTAGAATAAGCACAGATATATAATGCTTAAAAGGAAAAAAAAGTATTTAAAATAAGTATTATAACCGGGCACTCTGAAAAAATATTCAGATCATATACTCAAGTAAACAATGATACCAAGTATTAAGATAAGTCTCCTGGCAAATGAATAATTTTGTTTAAGTACCCAAAAGATTACATTTCCTGGGTGTATAGTCAATGGAATGAACCCTGTATATAACTGTTAATTACTCCATCGACTCCTAAAGAAATTAAAAATAATCTCAACACCAACAAGATTTGAAGAAGAACGAAACTAAATACTGTATTCCATTTTATTCTTGCGATCTAATGTTTCAGCTAATTAACCAAAGTGATTACTCAAAAGAATTGCAAAAGAAAATAGCGAGATGAAATCTTGACTAATGTAATGGAAGTTAAATGGTTGGACGCAATTTTAATGCGTTAAGTATTAAAAACCAAGACAAAATAAAGTAAGCTCATATATACAGGAGGAAAATATAAACTAAAATAATATTACTAATATTATCTTTCATCAACAAATATACAAGAAATGATTCTGGACGTTTCATCCTTGTTTGGGTGGGGTGGGAGGAGGCTTCATTGGAAATATAATCTCACTGTACCCGCGAAGTGTTAGAGATTGAATCACTAACTAAATATACAAAACTGTATATTTGCGGGTGTTTGAAGAGAGAGAGAGTGAGTGTGAGAGAGAGAGAGAGAGAGAGAGAGGAGAGAGAGAGAGAGAGAGGGAGATATATATATATATATATATATAGAG
>NC_068984.1:51356393-51360568 GCF_001194135.2 Octopus bimaculoides | reverse complement strand
AGAGAGAGAGAGAGAGAGAGAGAGAGAGAGAGAGAGAGAGAGAGAGAGAGAGAAAGTTGTTTAAAAATTCAACAGTTTTCGGGTGCCATCTGGTTGATAAATGATAGTCAAGTAGGTAAAAGCATTTTTAATGCTAGAAAAGATTAAAATAAAAAGCTAAAGTAATGTAAAAGATATATGGTGAAAAAAAAAATTACTTGGTAACTAACAGCTATTTTTTATGGGCAAGTACGGGAGATAACTATGCACGGTTTGCTTTTATTTGGGATAATCACATTTCTGTAGCTGCTGATGTGTTTGTTTTTGATTGACTCACAAGTAAATACATAGATTTGTGTATCTGCTGGAGTAGCGAAAGAGAGAATCTATAAAAATTAAATAATTCTCACGCACTGTCACTAACCCGCATGATAACTGATAGTTAAATGTGCAAAAGTATTCGAAATGATTGGAACATTTAAAAAAAAAAATCTGAGTTCCAAAAGATTTAGTGAAATTATATCTGTAACCAGGTCGAAGATGTCCATCAACGTTTTTTTGACACTTTGTAGAATTAATTACAATAACAAAGTAAAACACAATTGAGTATAAGGGATTATGTGCGTCTTTTATTGGCTACTATGACACCACGCTTCCAACTTTCCACTATTCCACGATTTAATTGCTTTAGTATTAGCAGACGAGCTCAGATAAGGTCATATACTAAACAAGTAAAATTCTGTACTCGTTTAGATTATTGTACATTAATTTGGGGAATTTATCACTAATCTAGTAATTACATAGAGGCTTATAATTATCCGAAGAGTATTAAATCCACCGAAGTTTATTCGGAGTTGTCGTTTTGTACATTTACGGATATCAACAAATGCCAAGAACATTAAAATCAAGAAGTAGTTTCATGATATCTTACGTTCTTGTAGATGTTTCCTCAGAGTTTAATTTTTTGTGGAAGTTTCAATACAATTATGCAAAAAAAAAAAAAAAAGAAAAAAAAAAGACGGGTAAATATTCCACCTATACCAGACATGAAATGAAATGGGAACTCGGAAAATCTTGGAATTCATATAAAACGACTGGGCATATTTCAATCGATTCCGCATTAGAGTTGACTTGAGAAAACAAATAAGGATAGAATATGTAGTCCCTTTTTTTTTTCGTGGCCGTGGAATAATTTAAGCGATAATTTAGCTGCCGGTTTACCCATTTTGGGGTTCTCAATATTGTTTGGACGCTTTAACCAATAGCACAAAGATCAAGAATGCATAGAAATCTAGAAGGACTTGGAATAAACAATAATTCCTTACATAATTACAAATTTAGAGTTGAGGGATGAGTTGATTAGATCGAGTCAAATTTTGAATTCGAACACTTTATGTATTCGAATTCCTCAGACGTCAACTTTGTCTTTTATTTCACTGGAATATACATTCCATGAAATAAATATCAGGTATGTACAAATCAACTCAAGCAACTGTATCCGTTTCTTATAGATTTATAGTGTGACGAGGTTACAATCTGAATATTCTATATTTAACGTCGTACCTCCGTACTATGATTTCGAATTCTAGTGAAATTAGCGAAAATGCTTAGTATTCATCTAGGATGTAAGCACCAAACTCGTACTGGTGTTCTTTGAAATGGTTGTGCAGTATCCCTGTTTGCCAAAGTTGAATAAAATAAAGCATGATCCATCTATTAGTGTAAGGGCATGAAATAAAAGAAAAATAAAGTTATTTGTTGTTTAATATCATATCAACCCAGTGTTATACTTAGTGCCACGCCACATCTCTGATCAAAGACATTCTAGACATGACCATAGCATTAATCTTGTGAAGGCGCATGGCTAAGTGGTTAGAGTGTCGAGCTTACGATCGTGAAGTTGTGAGTTCGAATCCCGGACCGGGCTGCGTGTTGTGCTCTTGAGCAAGACAGTTTATTTTTGCATTGCCCCAGTTCACTCAGCTGTAGAAATGAGTTGCGACGTCACAGGTGCCAAGCTGTATCGGCCTTTACCTTTCCCTTGGATAACACTGGTGGCGTGGAGTGGGGAGGCCGGTATGCATGGGCGACTGCTGATCTTTCATAAACAGCCTTGCCCGGACTTGTACCCGGGAGGGTAACTTTCTAGGTGCAATTCCATGGTCAGTCATGACCGAAGGGGGTCTCAGAGCATTAATCTCTTAGGAATTGCGTACCTAAGACTGTGTTACTCAATGCATTCTAGCCTTGAGTTCATTCTGTTGCAATCTTTCGGACCAGGTTTCCATTGTGGCAATATCAATATCTTCCCCTTCACTCGAAAGGCCTTAAAAAAGGTCACAAGCGTCTTTCCTTCCCTGACAAAGCTATAAAACAAAGAATAGGGTTTTATTTAAGGACGCTTGATTGACTATTATTTCTAGCAGGTCGTGCGATTGCGTTTAAGGGCTACTCGTTGATTGATATTTATTTATTTATTTTATAGAATTTGAGGCCTAATCAAATTGTCTTTAGCAAAAGTCGGAATCAGAAATAAAACCTGTTTCGGGTGGAACGTTGGTCAGAGGTGAGAATGTCTCCATTCTACTTCCCTTCACGACTCATAAAAATAATTCTCTTTCAATTGAATTCACATAAAATAAGTTGCAAATGGAGAACAAGTCACCTTACGAATTGATATCTATCAAGAATTAAACGAGGAAGCTCACACAAGCTGGTTGAGTCAAAGAAGAAGGCTTCTATATGGTCACTTGATATGTTAAAAACAGCAGCCAAATCTCATCAAATCTTAACCTATAATCATAAAAGGAAAGAAGGCTATATCTGATAACGTACTCGTAGATGCGGTGTGTCTGAAAATAGAAAGATAGCATGATGACAGCTGGAACACGTCTGACCATGGGTCTGCTCTATCATCATCATCATCATCATCATCATCATCATCATCATCATCATCATCAACAACAACAGCAACAACAACAACAACATCAACAAAAACAACAAAAACAGTATCAAAACCAGCATATAGGTTTTAGTTTTTTTTTATTATTCATTTATTTATTATTTTGTATTATTTACTTTGTTGTCGGGCTGGAAGTTGTTGTTGGAACTCCGTCGCTTACGACGTCGAGGGTTCCAGTTGATCCGATCAACGGAACAGCCTGCTCGTGAAATTAACGTGCAAGTGGCTGAGCACTCCACAGACACGTGTACCCTTAACGTAGTTCTCGGGGCTATTCAGCGTGACACAGTGTGACAAGGCTGGCCCTTTGAATTACAAGCACAACAGAAACAGGAAGAAAGAGTGAGAGAAAGTTGTGGTGAAAGAGTACAGCAGGGTTCGCCACCATCCCCTGCCGGAGCCTCGTGGAGCTTTAGGTGTTTTCGCTCAATAAACATTCACAACGCCCGGTCTGGGAATCGAAACCGCGATCCTACGACCGCGATCTGCTGCCCTAACCACTGGGCCATTGCACCGCCACTGGAGCTGGAAGTACTGTTAGAAAATCGTGGAAAAAATACAACTTTGTCATGTTTCTCTGACTCTTTACACTCTGAGTTCAAATCTTGTTATGCACAACTTCACTTTTCCTAAATGTAGGGTCAACTGCTAGTCAAGTGCTGCGATCGATGGTATCAACTATCTCATATGTGTCCTTAATGCCAAAATCAGAAACCTTCCTTAATTTTGTTGTTTTGCTACATAATCATATCTATTTCTATTTGTTTTCTTTTTTTTCAGATTATTATTTCATTTTTAGGCTGATGTACTCGCAGAATCATTAGAATCTTGATCAATATCTTGTGTTATTTGGTTCAGCCCTTTACATTTTCTGTTTAAACCACTTGAAGGACATCTTTGCTTTTCATTGCTGCCGAGATCGATAAAATAAAGTACCATGCAAATTCTGGAAATAATCGTATTGATTAACTCCTTTCCCTCATAACTGCTGCCCTTAAATCTAAATTAAAATAAGAGCTGGCAGAACCGTGAGAGCGACGGAGAAAATGGCACTTGGCATTTATTTCTACTTTTCTCTGTTTCTCGTTCTAACTTTCTCCCTCTTTCTCTTTCTCTCTTTGCAGTTTGAAATTTTAAGTCGATAAAAATATTTTGTATTCAATTGTAATTGCTTTTATTAAATTTTTCAAATTGTAAATACATACATACATACATACATACATACATACATACA
>NC_068984.1:51352129-51356176 GCF_001194135.2 Octopus bimaculoides | reverse complement strand
TATATATATATATATTATCCAAACCACCACATCTTCAACAACGACAACGACGACCGGCGACGCCACACCTCTACCATTCCCACTAACACCAACACCAGCACTTCCACCACCGCTATCATCGAGTTTCGGATTTTGAAAATATTTCACTTTTATCAATTTGAAAATTCAAGAAAAAACTATATACGAGTCTTGGAAAACAAACAACTTTGATTCGGTATTTCCATCTCTTAGTTCTAGATGATTTGATACAGAGGCCAATTTCGTAGTGGGGATGCTGTCAGGCATTTGGTTCCATGGTAGAGGCACAACTGATGAAACGACAGAAACCATCTGTTTACCCTTGCCACAACAATATTGTTGATTCAAATCGTGGGTGTTCGCTGGCGTCTGAAGTTGCATCACGTACATCTGAAACGATGTGGAGAAGAAGGAAGAGCAGTCGAGCTGATGCTAAACTTTTGCACCTTTTGCACTCATTTTAACCCGGATAACTGTACCGAGGGTGGCCATGTTGATGTAGAGTTTTGTTTTAGTTCTTTTTAGTTATTATTTATTCATTTGTTAATCTGTGGAGTAAGGACAGAACCCGTGACGCTTCTCTCCATGAGTCCTCCGTTTCTGGGTAAGACATTTATGATAGACCAGACCAGCTCAAGCTCACCCTCCTACGCCAAGAGGAATCGTATTTCGAATTCATTTAAAAGTATTCTTAAAACTGAGATTATCCCAATCTCAATAAACTTTTCTTCGAGCCTGAAAAAACAAAGCAAAAATATATTTGTACTCTTTTCTTTATTCGCACTTTCACGTCATCTAAGGCTGGGCATTTGCATTCCCTTCTGTTCCCAACAATATTAATTCAGCCCGTCCAACGGAAGCTCTTAGGGTGCGCGCGCACACACATTCACACTTACATACATACATACATTCACAGACACATACATACACACATACGTGCATACATGGATACATTCATACATGCATACATACGTACATACAAACATACATTCATACATGCAAGCATGATGTCTTCATGTCTCACAAATGGAAACAAAGTGAGAGAAGGAATATGGTATCTGTTGTCTACCATCTCATAGGTCTTGTGTTCAAATTATAATAATCGTTTCGTTGTGTATTCGATAGTACATTGAATTATATGTCCCAGTTTAAGAAATATTGGAGAACATGTACCATGAGGGTGAGGGTATCAGTATAGACAAAAGGTGCTAGCCTGAAGGGCTTGCAAAGGTAATAATTAAAAAGGGTTACATGGAAATATTACATTTCATTCTATCAAAGAATCAGTATATTATTGCCTACATGCATGATATGAAACTGCAGTTAAGTAGTAATCCTTAAAAGCTCCTTGTTGCTTAGGAAACGTTAACATTTATGTTACATTTATACTTTAACACAATTCTCAAGAGAGAAATATATGTAGTTAGACCCAAAACATAATAGGATTAATATTTGTGGCAGTTCCTGGTGGAAGTTTTCGGGAATTTTCTTATTATATCGACAGGATTTCCACCGGTTCCGTGAATCGTTCGCTTTGAATTCCTTGCACGAAGACTAGTCCCATAGAAATCTGGAGTAATATATATATAGAAAATAGACGACATAGGGTACTAGTTTATTTCAGGTCTAATAAATTTTATTCATAGTATGTTAAACAAGTGTCTTTTACAATGTAAAAGAATAGATTTATTACTTTAAAAAAATCAAGACCGTCTATAAAACGCCGGACAAAGTGCTTTCTGCTATATAATTGTATTTAATTATGGATCTTTACATTTTAAGTTCAGCTCACGCCGAATCCGAATTTATTACTCATCCTTTCGGGTCGATAAACTAAATGTCAGTGAAGTACTGGGCTCTATTTTATCGACTATGATCTAACATTGTTTTTCTTTATTTTGGTGGAATTCTGTTCCAAGCTCAGACGTCATAAATATATTTATTCTTGCTTCAGTTCCTGATTATCTCCTTTCTTTGTATTCTAAGTTCAAATTCTATTTGGGGTTCGTAAAATAATTAATAAATGTACCGGTTTTAACATTCCATTATGTTCTGGTGGTTTAGTCAGCACCTTTAATCCGTTTGGTGGTCTCCATTACTGGTGGGAAGAAGTTATCCTTCGACAAGAGACTTGACACGGATGTTTGCAACCTACTATATTCCACTATATGTATCCAGGAACCAGATAGCATATAAAGCCAGGCAACAAATCCTGGCTGCCTCATCGAGTTACTTTAACTAATCGTCTGCACTCACTCCAAACAAATGTTCAGATTTGTAATACTGCAAGAAATTGTTGCTAGAGTTTTTATTAGAAACAGTGAAGCACAAAACAATGTCTGTGCCTTACAGAATTTACTTTCATCCCTCCAGATTACGAGAAGAAATCTCTCCTGAATCAGCTTTAACTTATAGTAATTTAGCACCTGTAATTATGTACTGGTGTTAAGTACATGTATTAAATTACTTCCTACAACTTTGTGGCCTTGTACCAATGCAAAAAGCATCATTTTTGCTGTTATTATCGTTTTAGTTAGTGTTCAAGAATAAATTTAGTCGAATAATATAGTTACAGACCACCAAACGAAAGGTGAAATATTCGAATCCCATGTCCAATATAGATTTTATTTTACATTCGTTTCAATCTCGATACATAAATAAAAATTAAAATTGCAATATCATATTGATAGCAGATACACTTGACAGAATGGCTACAGACACCACACGCTGTTTAATAGAAACAGTCTAAAAGTTAACTATAGCTGCTCAAGAAATGAAAGAAAAAATACGCAATGCAAGTTATAAACAACTATATATTTAGAAGCACGAAGCCCACTGCCGAAAACAATTACAATTATAATGGATCGAAGCTGAAAATTACATTAAAAAAATCTACAAAGCAATAGTGTTGCAAGAGGAACAAACTGATAAAAGAAAAAAAAAACTATATCAAACACCTCGCAGAATATTCAAAGTCAAATATACATAACACAAACTTGCTACGCATTGTCTACCGAAGAAACGGTACGTCTTTATCGACATGCATCTGGGACTTAAGAGGAAAATTATATTATGAATATAATATAACGTGCACAGTAATAGACAGTGTAGCCTCTTTTCTAATTTGGTCCTTTAGGTAGTATTTTGTTGCAGACACTAGACAATTCACTGTGAAAAACTAAACCGAACTGCAAACAGAGTAAATATATACGAATGCATCAAAAGTAGTAATGAAAGTAGAGGCACAACAATCAGCAGAACAACAAAACACTTTAACCTAGGAAAACAAAGATCGTTTAGAAACGTGAGATATAAAATGCAGAGCCCCTAACATAGTACATTAAAAACGTTTTGGCAAATTAAGATATAAAATAAAACTTAAGCAAAACAGGATATGAGTAACGTAATTAACAGGAATATACATGGCAAATACCAACCTACCTATGGATAAGCTATGAAGAAATAAACAATTCTGACAAAACTGGATACGATTACACAACAGACAGGTAGAAACAACACTAAAACTGAATTGGCTAATGTGAAACGATATGCAGGCAAAAAAGTTCCAGAAAAAACTTCAGTATAATAGAATTTCGAAAAAATAAAGTGTTAAAAGACCACACACCGATAAAAAATAGCAACGCTGACCAGTGTTGAGCTCACAACGAATTCATAAATAAGGCACGCATAACCATAAACGGCACTCTACTCCAACATTAGAAACAAAGCAATGGAGACGATGATCGGCGACACATGAACGAACCTATTGTATATGAAATTATTGTATGAAATTATTCCAACAAAAAGAAAAGGGTTCTCGCCTGATGATCACAGTTACGAGAAAAAGAAATGATGTGCTTTGGAGATAAGCTCGGTGGGGCAGTTACAGGAGGAGACGATGAGGCGGCCAGGGTTGTTAGGTTTGTGGATTTTTTTTTTGGGGGGGGGGAAGTAAATGGTGGTGGTGCGACGGTGCGGACAATGAGGTTGGAGGCGGTGGCGGATAGACGGGAGGAGGAGATGAGGTCA
>NC_068984.1:51341713-51346390 GCF_001194135.2 Octopus bimaculoides | reverse complement strand
TATATATATATATATATATATATATTTTTGTCTGTTTAGGGGTTGGAAACAATTAGAAGCTTGGGTTGAGCAAAACTGTTGGCAGGTAGAATAGAAAAATACTAACACTTAATCTTGCTGCGTGATTTAACAAACACAATCAACCATTAACTATTGTTTGCATCACTTACACATCTGGCTTCCTCCAGCAAAACAAAAAATTAAAAAAAAAAATAGAAAACGAAAACGAAAAAGAACAAGCAAAAAATAACGGAAGAAAAATACCATCCATTTAAGGATATTTTATTTCATGCATTTCTTTTGTTTTATCATTTTTTTTTATACGTCGATAATGATGGAATTGGATGGTATTAAAACAGAATGTCTTTTTTCGGTTATCTATCTATCTATCTATCTATCTATCTATCTATCTATCTATCTATCTATCTATCTGTCTGTCTGTCTGTCTGTCTATCTATCTCTATTTCCCTCACACTGTCTTTTCTTGATACCTTTCACTCTTTTTATATACACAGGCGCAGGAGTGTCTGTGTGGTAAGTAGCTTGTTTAACAACCACATGGTTCCGGGTTCAGTCCCACTGCGTGGCACCTTGGGCAAGTGTCTTCTACTATAGCCTCGGGCCGACCAAAGCCTTGTGAGTGGATTTGGTAGACGGAAACTGAAAGAAGCCCGTCGTATATATGTATATATATATATATATATATATATATATATATATATATGTATGTGTGTATATGTTGTGTATCTGTGTTTGTCCCTCCTCCCAATATTGCTTGACAACCGATGCTGGTGTGTTTAGGTCCCCGTAACTTAGCGGTTCGGCAAAAAGAGACCGATAGAATAAGTACTAGGCTTCCAAAGAATAAGTCCTGGGGTCGATTTGATTCGTCTAAAGGCGGTGCTCCAGCATGGCCGCAGTCAAATGACTGAAACAAGTAAAAGAATGAAAGAAAATAAAGAATAAAAAATACTCTACATGTATATTTTTTCTTATTTCCATCTGTTTATCTAGCTGCTTCTGCCACTTTCTTTCACCTATAGATCTTTTAATCTATCTTTCTAGCGTTAATTCCCCAACGTTTCCACTTTTAATCTAATTGTACATGCTAATATTTGCGCTTGTGCGTTTTTGTGCGTTTATGTTTCTGCACGCACACACAAACACACACTACACAACGCAGAATGAACCAGAAGAATTGGAACATACTTATATATTTCGAAATATCGCTTTAAGTCAAATGTAAATATATACGTAGTTTATCAATGATGTGTAGATTAAAAAAAAAAAAGAGGTACTCTTTTGACAGACAGTTTCGCAGTTTGTTGACCGTTCTTCTGAGAAAATGTACTCATCTTCCTTTCGCAATCAATTGCAGAGTGCATTCAGCTTCTATATAAAGTAGTCATTAATTAGGCTAACACCGTTGTAGATAGCTTAATCTGCATACTGGCGCAACATTAATTAAATGGCCCAGGGCTATGCAACAACAGCAGCGACAACAATTATCGCAATCACCAAATCCCTAAATAAGATCACCAGCTAGAATGTACTATCATCACAATTCATTAAAAATTGTGGGAGAAGGCTTTGGGTATCAAAGAGTGTATGCAGAGTTGGTATCTGGGTAGTTAACTTTTCGACACCCGACTTTTAGAAAAGTAGGGTACAATTCTGCTCTGATCTGTTGGAAGCGTTTGAAGCCAAGGAAAATATTCTTTCCCCCTAATTTTTATCTGGATCTGGTCATGAAACCCCAGTCCATGGAACAGTGCCTCACATTTTCTTCGAGGACTAAGACGTTCAAAAGCAAGTAATCAGCACAGAAAGTCATGGTAACTATTTTGAGGGATGATATAAGCCTCAGTTTCTTTTCTCTTTTTCTTTTTAGAAAGTGGCAATACCGTGAATTACAAGCAATTCCTTGAAACATTCAAAAGGTTTAGAGAGTCTATTAGTAGGAAGAGACCGAACAAGAATCGGAAAATGTCGCACATTCTCCATAAAAACGCGCGAACATACACACCTTCGGCAACAAATTAAGGAATCGGAAAATCGGGTTGGTCTAAGGTCCCTTCTCGACCGTACAACCTGGATCTGGTACCGTCCGAATCCCATCTGTTCAATCCAATAAAGGCTAGTGTTTAGGGACAACGAGTTGATGACGAACAAGATAAAACTGGGTTTGAAGAACTAGGTAAAAAAGAGTAGAGCTCATTTTTTTCGAAGAGGTTTCGAAAGTTGGGTTCACCGATAGCGCAAAGGCATCACTTGTGGTGGAGACGATGTTTGATAGTAGCTTTGTTGATGGGAAGAATTACTTTCCTCAACATGTGCAATTTGATCTACCTATGACAGTTAACAAAATGTTATTTTCCGACTCTTGCACTACTTTGAGATCAAACGTCGTGAGTGCGTTTGTGCGCGCACGTGTGTATGTATGTATGTATGTATGTATGTGTGTGTGTGCATGAAAGAAAGAGAGAAAAATAGATTGAGAGAGAGAAAGCGAGAAAGAGAGGGAGAGAGAGTGAGTGTGTATATGTGTGTGTGTGTGTGTGTGTGTGTGTGTGTGTGTGTTCATGTGTGTTTCCTTTTCTTTTCAAAATTTTCTGATGAGCGGTTTTTCTGAACCAGCAACAGCTAATGAACACCCAGTTGAAACTGTAACACTATATAGGCACAGATTCATGCAAACAGAAATACATGCATATATCCGCACAGACATACATGCTTACATAAATACAGGCATAATACATACACAACAATAAATACTCGTGTACATAAGACATGCGGGTGGCATCGTAGAATCCACCCGCATATTACATCTGGTGAACGTCGGATAAAATAACTTGTGTTATTGGATTACTCCCCTTTATTTTCCGAATCATACGCACACAGTCGTGCGCGCGCTTCTGTGTGTGTACATGAAATAAAAAATTCGTACAGATATTACAATTTATTTTCAAACATCTTCCGTCACAAAATGTTTACATAGCCTGTAGCTGACGCTACAGTATAAAACGCCGTTTTCCAAGCTTCGAAAACAAACAAAGTATGTTACAGGTCTTCAGATGTGTTCAGGACGTCACTCGGTCAATAACTTCATTGAGTAGCCATTACGTTTTCTTCGTCTGACAAACTTCCGCGAGATGAAATCCCTAAGCAGGTTTTCCGTTCGACGACTCTACTGGTAGCTTACGACTTCCTTTTTCCGGTGCAGAACACCAATTTCACCGAAATTTCATGCTACCCCAGTATGATATGGTGACTGTAATTATGATTTTCCTTCTCTCTAACCTTCATCTGGCAAAGTGAATATGAGTAGTTGAAATCAGATGAATGGGAAACTTTGGAGGTAATAAAATAAAATAATACACCCAGACAAAAAATTTTAAAACTTATATCGCTCATCTTTCATTATAAATTGTTTATATAGTCTTTTATTTTTTGCTTGTTTCAGTCATTAGACCATGCTCGTGCACTACCTTGAATGTTTAGTCGAATGAATCGACCCCAGGACTTCTTATTTTCAAAGCCTTTTTCGACAGCAAATGCTTCATTTGCATCCACTGCGTTCCTTCTGGCCATGCTGTCAACAAAGAATTCTTTTTGGAGTGGTTTTGAAAATGATCAGAAAGAGATCAGGCCAATATGCAAGACCTCAATTCCATCTTGGTAATCAACTACTTGACAGAGTTGGGCATCAAAACTGTCCTTTACTCTCCTTATGAGCCAGACATTTCTTTCTGTGACTTTTGACTGTTTCCTTACTTGAAGGAGGCTGTGACAAAGGTCCTGCCTGGGCATCTTCACATTGGAGGACTTCTATGGGGCCTTTACGAAGCGACTGCATTGAAGTCAAAGGATCCGACTTTGAAGGAAATTAAAGTTTTTGTACTTCTTTGAAATTAATGTCTCTCCTGAAAATATCTCAAAACTCTGGAACACACCACATATGTTGTGGGAGACAACAAATTTTTAATAGAAAATGGGTTCCTGTATATTTTCACGTATGTATGTGCAATGACATATACAAGGGTATATATGTGTGTGCGCGTGAGCGTTTGTGTGAGAAAACAGGATTTAGGACTACAATATATATATATGTAGCTAGGGATATATATGTACATATGTAAATTGTGCGTGCGTGAATGTGTGTGTGTGTGTGTGTGTGTGTGTTCCAATCTTTTTTAAGGACTTGATGTAGTAAAAACACAATTTTCTTCTTGTCAACTGGAAGAAAACAAAAGATTTAGACACTTGAGAAGAACTGTCTAAACTACAAATTAACAAACACATGTTTAAATATATTCTAGGTAAAGAAGTAGTCATATATATGCATATGTATACATGAATGTTTTTATGTGAAAGCGTGTGTGAGTGCGTGTCTTGTAAAGTCATGCATGTATGTATGTATGTATGTATGTATCTATCTATCTATCTATATATCACATGTATATGTTTATATCAAGTGTGAATGTAAGAAAATGAATACACATATATGTATCAAATGAGACTGTATGACTACATGTGAGGGAAAGTTTATATATCTCTTCCCCACTACTGGTTGCATGTAGATAGATAGACAGATGGATAGATGGATAGATAGTTTGATAGATAGATACATACGTGAATATATATATATATATATATATATATATATATATATATATA
>NC_068984.1:51340508-51340965 GCF_001194135.2 Octopus bimaculoides | reverse complement strand
GACAGAGGGTGGGTGTGTAGATAACAGTTATAAGACGATGGAGCGATAGAGAGAACTAGACAGAGATGAAGACAATGAATAAAGGAGAGAAAGAGCGAGAGAAAGAGAGAGAGAGAGAAAAGGGAAGGAGGGATAGAGGGATAGAGGGAGAGAGGGAGAGACAGAATGATGATATTGAGAAAGGAAGAATCGGATCAAAAAAAGAAACACTGAAATAAAACCGTATAGTGAGGAGGGAAGGAGAACACAGAGGTTTGAGATAAAAAGGAGAGAGAGAGCGAGGGGAGAGAGAGAGTGTGTTGGGGAAAGTGAAGAAGCGATGGGGGAAATTTGAAATAAGTAACCGGAGAGAGGAGAGTGAAAGAGAGAGAGAGAGAGAGAGAGAGAGAGAGAGAGGGAGAGGGAGAGAGAGAAAGAGAAAGAAATGGAGTGGATGATTTATAGTGATGCATATATA
>NC_068984.1:51334935-51337435 GCF_001194135.2 Octopus bimaculoides | reverse complement strand
TCGTCATCATCATCATCATCATCATTACAAGATCACCAGCACCACCACACAACACGAGCACTACCACGCGAACGAACACACTCATTGTAGTTGTAATCGTGAAGATGATGATGTTGATGATGACGATGATGATGATGATGATATTGATGATGATGATGATGATGATAGTGGTGATGATGATGATGATGATGATGATGATGACGAAGGTAATAAGATATAAGCCCTCCATATTTACCGACTGATCTATAATGATGACACGATTCCAATATTATCTATTTCCTATCATTATTATCCCTGTATTTTTTAATGTTCCATCCATTCCTATGTTGGCGAGAAATGCAGCAGTATCACTGCTTTTGATAAATTCAAATTCTCGTCATTCTTGTTTAGCCCTAGGCTAATTCTGATCCAGTTGACATACCATCAAAAGTTTTCACACCACGATGAATTCATTTTTTTCTTTTTCAAAATTCAGACGTAGTTTGTCTTCAACTATATTATCTGAAGCGATCTCCCACCATCATTTTCATGATGCTAAAATGGGATGTATAGTAGATTTGGCTGCTATTTTCAGCAGATCGAGCAACGACATAGAAGATCCCTTTTAAAGTGTCTGAA
Source organism: Octopus bimaculoides (assembly GCF_001194135.2). NCBI lineage: Eukaryota > Metazoa > Mollusca > Cephalopoda > Octopoda > Octopodidae > Octopus > Octopus bimaculoides. The sequence goes on along the minus strand of NC_068984.1, from coordinate 51,336,817 downwards.
GCTGCTTATTTGCGCTTTCAAAAAGACTAAACAGCACAATATTTCCTTTACTGAATTTTGCAATTGACGTTATTCTCGTATCCAATCTGCTCACCCGCTTTCGAAATGCTTTCCTAACAAAACATAAACATCACATTTTCAGTATATTTAGTGATGAAAAATAATATCAGATTTCCTGACAAACATCAGTGTCGTTGTAGCGTGATGTATTCACATGATGGTGGATATCTGAGTAAGATAGCTTCAACATAAAGAGGTATGCAAGTCATATTCCTGAGCTGATGTCAGTAACCGTCGGGGCGATTGAGGTCTCTTCTCTCAATCAATTCAGTATTAATGTATTTCCTATTGCCTAGTGCTTATTCCATAGTTCTGTTTAAACACAACACTGCAGACAGCCGAAATTCCAGTTTTTTTCTTTTTAATTTCTGTTTTTTCTTGAGTTCTATTTAACACAACCAGTTCAGAAATTAGTTCCACTTACAATATGGTCTGCTCCACTTTCTGTTCATGAAATTGCCGAATTGCTTTCGTTTATAATACTTCTAAACGTGAAGTCAAACTTTATGTTCTGATTTCAAAACCGATTTCGACATTGTTGTTCATTCTTCCGAGGTCGGTAAAATAAAATACTTGCTGATTAAATCCACTAAATTCATTACAGTACCAAGTTTATGGTTTTTAAAACGTTATTGTTGTCAAGCCAACAAAGGAAATTCTGATTACTTGACTAACAAGAAATAGAAGCCAGTTTTCGCTCAAATTACACGCGGTAGGGCAATAACATGACACTCCCTGTCATTGTTGATATCTTCTAGAACGTGGGATATGCAACAAAGCATAATTTTCGACTGATTTGATGAGCGTTTCTCTAAGTTTTTGTTAGTTTAAGTCACGTGAGCTACCGTTGCATCACACGAAACATCTATACATTTAGTGTTCCTGTTTAGGTACTCTTAGTCGCTATTTGCAAGATGTTATTACAGTCATTGATGAGGAAACACGTAATGTATTCATTTCTTCCTTTACTTAATAACGACGCTGTCTACCATGCGACACTTAGAGAACGTTTGAGGTTTTGTCTGTACCACTCTTTTAGTACTATCGATATCATTGTTAGCGTTGAAGTTATACGTGATGGTTAGTATGAATGTTTACGCAGCGTAAACGTATAGGAGTTGCTGCAGTTCTTAGTGATAGTTGTGTGGTCAATCTTTAAATTGTGTTTAGTATAATGAAGCACTGGCAAGGAGCAGTGACTCAAGTATTCATGATTGAGAAAGAGTCAAACACCTTCTTATAGTCTAACCGCGCTATCAATAGACTTCGGTAGTTCTGCTTCACTTCCTAAAGGACATCAGAGTTGATGAGAATCTGTTCGTCCAGTTCCCATACACACTTCTTTACTCCAGCCTCCTCATCATTCAGCGCACTGTTTATTTTGCAGTGATCCTGGAGAAACACTTTCGATTTGACAAAGTACAGTTTATAAATAACATTTAAGTAAGCTATGCTCTGTAGAATTTTACCACACTGACCGAAATATTGACCATGCAATCGCCAGCCAATCGGTAATTTTGCAACGTACGTCAGGCTAGTTTAATTGGCAATGTTAAGTTTTAGAAGCGATTTTTTTCATTTTGAAGAGATGCCTCTAAGCCTTTTTTCCGGAGCGTCAACGATTCTGTCAGCTTGTCGACTTACAACCTTTTATCAATAATAATGTATTCTCGCTAATATATAGGACAGATATCTTTAGGAGGAGGAGGGGAGGGGAGGAGGAGCATTAGATCAGCAAAAGCTTTGGTCATCTTTATGATTTCAATGCCTCTACCACCTGTGGGCATGCTTCTGAAAAAAAAAAAAAAAAAAAGAGCGAAGA
>NC_068984.1:51333603-51334925 GCF_001194135.2 Octopus bimaculoides | reverse complement strand
AAAAAAAAAAAAAAAAAAAAGAGCGAAGAACCCCTATCTTCTGGAAACTTTATTTTCCTGTTCACAATTGTCGAAGCATGGAATAAATTACCGGCATCAGCTGCCAGCTGTCAGAAGACCGTAGCCTTCAAAAATGCTATGCTTCCCGAAAGTTTCATCCTTTCCTTTTTATGGCTCTTTTACTGTTCAGTTATCTATCTTTCCGTGTTTTATTCTGTGTGCTATGTATGCACTTTTGGCTTTCGTTTCTGCTTTTCTTTGCTTGAATTATTTCTACTTTCTGTCCCTTCTTTTATCCGATGAGTTATAGTTGTAGTTCACTTGAGAACTGTATAAGAAAAAGCTCATCATCATCATCATCATCATCATCATCATCATCATCATTATTATTATTATTATTATTATTATTATTATATAATGGTCACCGCAGTTCATGACTGCTACATAAATTATTGATCATCACCACCCCCGCCGCTAGAAGTATGGAAGCCAAATTTGACCTCTTGTATGCCATGTATTTTAAACACAATGGTTTTAACTTTTTCTCTTGTAAAATCATGTCAAGTTTGATGTGTGTAAGCTGGAGATCACAGTTAAAAAAAAAAAATCTTTACAAAATCTGTCATTTTCTGAGACTGACGAATGCGCTTGTTTCAGAGTATTTCATTAAGTAGGTTGACATGCATCGGGTATATGACATAAATACAACTGGTAAATATTTATTAAAGTGTCTCTTTAATGAATGTCAGGAAAAATTACCGTGATGATGATGATGATGATGATGATGATGAAAATCATCATCATCATCATCATCATCATCATCATCATCATCATCACTATTTCTACTATGGCGGTCGACTGGTAGAATCGTTAGAAGGTTGGAGGTATGACTTGTGGTGATTGTTCTTACTCTTTATGTTTTGAGTTCAAATTCCGAGTTTAAAATCAAATTGAGTTCAAATTCATCTTTACCTTTTATCCTCTCGTGGTCGAGAAAGAGAAGGACCAGTCAAGTACTAGATTCGATATCAGTGACTCACATCCTCCCTCAAAATATCTGGTTTTACGTCTGTGTGAAAAAAAACAACAAATTGCATTATATGTATAAGAATTGAAAACCTACCGGTTGATATATCCTTAGCTACCTTCGAAATCGACAAAAAATGATACTAGTACCGTAATGGTTACTTTTTAAACAACATACTTCACAGCCACCCACACATTCTCCGCCATTCCTTCCATAAAAGTATCTCATCTTTTGTCCAATAAAGTCATAGAGAAAATTCCTTATTGTACCATTTTCCGACACATTCATATATATA
>NC_068984.1:51332230-51333342 GCF_001194135.2 Octopus bimaculoides | reverse complement strand
ATAGGATACAGACATTTTTTAGAATGCGATTGTATTCCAAACAAGGCTTGAAGTCGACCAGGTTAGCGTAAGGGATTACGAAGAAGGAAAAGAAGGAGTCTGCAAATTAAAATGACGTCAGTTGAGAAAGAGAGAGAGAGAGAGAGAGAGAGAGAGAGAGAGAGAGAGAGAAAGAGAGAGAGAGAGAGAAAGAGAAAGAGAGAGCGTTTAAAAGATTGAATGTCGTAGACCAGAGCAGAATAAGACGATACCAGTGATTTCCAGGAAGCAGCATTTCAAAGAAAGAAGTTATTTAAATAAAAGGAATTATGACTAGCGGGAAGCTCAACAGAAAAGTGATGCATTTGTGAAGTGGCCGTTTAAAGGTATAGAGAGAGGCTATATGCTCCAAATATTCGTAAATTCACACACACAGTATTACACACACATTCACAAAAAATATCACTCACATACAAATATGCTCACATGATGTGTTGTTGATACCATGTCTTTATCAGTCTACATTGGCCATTCACCTGCATTTGCATGTAAAAGCTTGGGCAACATTTTTTTTATGACTCAGCAATTACAAATGCATTGTTATCTTTCGTCTTCACGTCACCGGTTTTATACAAAAAGAAAAGCCCCGACTTGGAGCCATGCTGTATCACAGCAAGCACTCTCACACTTCTGTTAATCCACCGGCCAGGATTAGAACAGATTTCTCGATCAGCCCCTACAGAAAGAAAAGTAGAAAGGAGAAGCTCACCTTGGTGAGGTTTGAAATTCGAGCAGAAAAGTGCCGAAATATGATACCACAACACTCCAACATTCTAACTAACACTCAGGCAACAGTATCAATTCGACGCTTTTAACGAGCTCATGATAGAATTAGTTTATCAGAACTATTGTAGGGAAACTTTCAGTCATGGTCCTTCTGTGTGTTTCTTGAGCAAGCATGTACGTTTATGTGTATGTGTGTGTATATGTAGTGGAATCGCAATGGCCCAGTGGTTAGGGCAGCGGACTCGCGGTCATAGGATCGCGGTTTCGATTCCCAGACCGGGCGTTGTGAGTGTTTATTGAGCGAAAACACCTAAAGCTCCACGAGGCTCCGACAAGGGATGGTGGCG
>NC_068984.1:51326646-51329146 GCF_001194135.2 Octopus bimaculoides | reverse complement strand
ACATAGCTCTCAGGGTCTTCGAGGTTTACAAGCCAACACACCACAACAAGGAATGGAATTTGCGGTAGACACGCGCAAATTTGTCTGTCTGATATACTTTTAAATTGTGGTATTCAAGCAGCACTTATACGGACAGTTAAAGACGGAACTTTCAGATGCTGATAATCCAGCACAGTAGTGAAACTAGTTCATCTTATCCCTTTCTTTTTGTATCCATGAAAATATTGCATAAAGGATTTCAGTCTACAAACATAAAATTTTGATTAAAATTTATAGATACGTTCTCTAGTATAGAGTATAGTGGTGAAACAAGACAGATAATGCACCAGGAATTCATCAATCAAACTAGTTGCCAAAAATGATTCATATATATAGAATTAGAATACTCAGGATCTCCGAAGCCTTTAGCAATAGAAAGTACACAAGTACTTCCGTGGACACTTTAAATACAGAATTGAAACTAGTCTAGCTAATTCCTCTTTTCTGCCTCTAAGAATACTGTATATAAACACAAGATGTAAACATCTATTTATATACACACCGTTGGTCAAAATCTAAAATCTAGTCTAGGAGCCTTGAACTAGCAACGAAGGAAACTCAAGATATTGCCAACTGTTAGAAGCTGCTGAGAAATCAAGCCATTACATCTGACTCAAGAGAGAGGGCGAGCGGTACAGCAAGATCGAGCAGTGAGGATGGTAGAAACATCTGGTCTGGAGTCACAACATCTGACTCAACAAAACTCGTGATTCTGTGTAGGAGTTTTGTCACCTACATCGGTGGCTGGCTCTGTGTAGCTCTGGTATCACTCTAGAAGCAACCGAAAAACCTACAGAGCTGCTTCATCGCTGGATGAAAGACATCAACTCCTGCATTCGGAGACAGAGTACAGCAGCACACACAACATATAAGTGTTTACCCAAAATGTACTCCGAAGTACAGTAAACTAGAAAAAAAAAAGAAGATATCAACGCTTCAGTGTCTCCTTTCGTCCGAATTAGAAATAACTGGATTTCCTTCCCTCAGAAGATGGTAAATAAGTACAATCAAAGGTAGTGGTATGAGACGATGACGATGTCTTCCAGCGTATTAACTCGGTCCAATTATGCTCTGAGATCGAATCTTACCAAGGCTCACTTTGTCATTTATAGGATAAGACATCACTGAAATTGTGGCAGTCGATATTATTTACGGCTCCTTTCCCCTAAAATATGTGGCCTTGTGCCTAAATCAGAAATCAATATCTCTCAAGGATGATTGCTTCGTGTTTGTTTCTTGACCTAAATTCCGTCATCACTTTCTGTCTATAGACACTTCACCTGGTTTCTATGTTTTCCTCTTGATTAAAATAATTCGCCAAATGGAATTATGTATTATATACCAAAAAGAAACTGACGGAATTACAGGCGATGCAGATAACTGCGGTGGAAATGGAACGAGAAAATTTGAATCGCAATGATTATGTATGTATGTATGTATGTATGTATGTATGTATGTATGTATGTATGTACACATACACACACTCACACACACACTCAACATATATACACATATATATATATGCATATATATATATGTGAATATATGTATATATATATATATATATATATATATATATATACACATACATATATATGTGTGTGTGTATGTGCATGTATGTATGTATGTATGTATGTATGTTTGTATGTATATATGAATAGATAAATGATAGAAAATGGAATGAACGACATTCTTTACTTAAAAATCACTACTATTGTTATTTAACACACACACACACACACACATGCAAACACCGAGTCATACATATAGGCAAAGTTATTGATATATATGTATAAATACATAGTGGCATACAAATATATGAAGTTGCAAAAGTTATTTATATGCATACATACATCCACACACGCATATCCCCCCCACGGACATATATGTAAGTTTGTACATCTAGCATATTGTATATATAAATATGTATATGTATATATATGAATGTGTGTGTACACACACACGCATACATATATGCATATATATATATATATATATATATATATATATATATATATATATATATGTATACATTCAAACACACACACACACACACACACACACATATATAGTTATATATATAAATATATATCTGTGCGAATGAACAAATATGCAGACACACACCCACATTCATAATACAGATTATATACAATAAATAAATAAATAAATGAAATGAATAAATATAGAAATAATAGCAACCTACTACAAGATAGCATGATTTGTTTATTTTAATTTGTCCGACGACAACAATGATGGAAATGCTGATGACGATGCTGATGATTATGGTGATGACGACGGCGGCGGCGGTGACGACGACGGCGATGACAACGGAGACGACAGTGGTGGTGGTGGCGGTGGTATAGAAAATAAGAATCTATTAAAATGCAAAAATCGATCAAGTTGCCAACTTGCAGAAGATAATTCAAATAAGATTGTCTCTGGTTTATTCTGTTGTGTTCGT
>NC_068984.1:51321874-51325447 GCF_001194135.2 Octopus bimaculoides | reverse complement strand
CCTATAATAGAAGGGTTTATTAGCTACTGCCAACATGCTTCAGCCATTTTTTGACAAGGAAATAATAATTTTATCACCGCCAGAATCGTTTGAGAATCGTTTGTTTACGTAGTCAGCACTTAATGTAATCGGCTGAATGGACGTCAGTCATTGGTTGAAATTACAGAAATACGACAACTTGAACATGAAATAAATTGCAATATAATAATTTTTCTTAAGAAGACTAAGAGAAAAAGATGTTTTATATGACACATTCTACCAGTGTCCCAAGTTTCAAAGTGTTTCGTTAAGAAAATATTGGTGCCCCCGTTTTGAACTAGATCCTTGATGTTTGTACGTTGTGGCTTACAATCAGTAAATAAATATACAGGACCTTGTGCATTGTTTTGCTTGAAGGCCACTCATGCGGCTAAGACGGCACTGCTGCAGTAACCGATAAGAGCAATATAGTCAAATACAAATGGTTTTGAAGCAGCTGCTTAAACATTAAGATTTCACTCAATTCTGTCTCCATGACGCCTTTACGTAGCCGCATTTATACATCGTCTACATAATTTCATGTGATAAAAGTGATACTTTGATGATTTAGAGTTTATTGCAGTTGTTGTTGTTGGCACTCCGTCGCTTACGACGTCGAGGGTTCCAGTTGATCTGATCAACGGAACAGCCTGCTCGTGAAATTAATGTGCAAGTGGCTGAGCACTCCACAGACACGTGTACCCTTAACGTAGTTCTCGGGGATATTCAGCATGACACAGTGTGACAAAACTGACCCTTTGAATTACAGGTAGAACAGAAACAGGAAGTAAGAGTGAGAGAAAGTTGTGGTGAAAGAGTACAGCAGGGTTCGCCACCATCCCCTGCCGGAGCCTCGTGGAGCTTTAGGTGTTTTCGCTCAATAAACACTCACAACACCCGGTCTGGGAATCGAAACCGCGATCTTATAACCGCGAGTCCGCTGCCCTAACCATTGGGCCATTGCGCCTCCACTCTTATTATTGCAATTACATCCGCAAGAAAGTGAAGAATGCTTTGCGAATGAGAGGTGTCAAGTACCATCTCAAGCAGAGCCGGAGACAAAAACACAACGAGCGTTTTAAATTAGTTTTCTTAACCAGTGACGAAGCATTTACTAAATAACATATTTCTCTGAACGTGCCATTACTGCACAACGGAGATACAACAGATAAATCATAGAATCAACATAATAAGGCCGGAAAATAAATGTATATATCTGCTGAATACTATAAAAACGAAGTGAAACACAAACTTTTGATGGCCTACGTTGCAGTTCAGTTTTGTGGTGTTCAGCCGATGAGAAATAAAATTTCTCGTCACTTTATTATGAGTAAAACACCCAGAAGATCTTGTAATTCTATCTGAGCTGAGTTGTGTAGAAATACGTGGACAGCTGATAAAAGAATAAGAGATAAGTCTTCTCTGGAAAGTACACCGGTGCATAACCAATAAAAAGAAAAAAACATTATAGCTAGCAAATAGCAACACATTGCAACTTCTGGCCCAAAGACGCAATGTCTCATCATTCTCTTTATATCTACCTTCCATTCTCTCCAACTCTCTCTCTCTCTCTCTCTCTCTCTCTCTCTCTCTCTCTCTCTCTCTCTCTCTCTCTCTCTCTCACTCTCTCTCTCTTCGTCTATCTGTCGCTCAATGTCTTATATTGAAATTACATTGGTATCTGCTCATTAGAACTATGTAGTTTTATACCATTTCCATCCGGACCCATCTCCACGACCCTCTCTTTTCTTCGTCACTCCTACTATTATTTCACTATTCTACGCCGCACCGTGTTCACGATGTTTAAACACAATCCTCAACACCCGAGAATTCTTTTCTCCAAACTTTTTTTTATATGTTACAGATATTGATTTGCAGATGTTCCAGCTGAACGTAAAACGTATTGACAATACTTTCCTTGCCCCGCAAAAGACATGAGAATAGTTACCATCCCAGACTAGGACATAAATAAAAATTAACCTGGTTATTAAATCCGAGACTCAATTGGACTAAGTTAAGTAGAAAAAATAGATAGCTGAACATAATAAAATGATGCCTATAGAATTGAAAGCGGTATCGATTCGCTTAGATATACCGATTTCTTATTCACTTGACCATTTGAATTATTGTAAAAAGAAAATTTACTTAGTGCTGAAAACAAGACAAAACAAATAAAACACAACAAAAGAAAAGAAATTTCTCATGTGTATTACTAATGTGATGACCCTTTAAGGTTACCATAGAAGTGAGAGATTTTTCTTTCTTTCCAATTTGATGACTAAATGTTACTTTACAAGAGAAACTTGAAGTATAATAGCAAGAGGGTTTCTATATTGGTGGCATCGACAGAAAAAGTACTCCATCCATTGAAAGATAAATTTAATTTTATATATACAGAATTTAAATTCGAGTTATTCTTACTTTCAAAGTGTGAAAACACGATGATCTGACAAGCTTATAAATCGTACCGTGTGTTTCCAAGCAAGCAAGCAATGGAGGTGGTGAGGGTGGAGTGATGAATGCTGACCGAAACGTCGAGAAAGGCGACTGAGGTGTCGGAAATAGTGCAGGAGAAATGGAGGGCAGGATAGAAAGATTTGACAAAAGAGAGGAAAGAGTCTAGTTGTTTGCGGATGAGTGAGGTCGCACCGATACAGTCGTCAATATAACGACCGTATAGTTCAGGAGTGGGACCAGTGGAATTCGAAAATATTTGGGACTCAACGTAGCCAACAAACAGGTTCGCAGAGTTGGAGCCCATTCTCGTGTGTGTGTTTATGTAAAATTTCGGACAAATAAGAAGAAAAAAATGGAAGTTGTAAAATTGTATAAAAAAGCACAAGCCTATTATATCCTGAATTGCTTTATATTTGGGACGGCATTTATTATTTAACGTGTTTCATTTAATAATAAACAAACTATTCTCATTTCAATGTCAATAAATATTGGGTTGGCCAAAAAGGTCGTTCGGCTTTTTATAAGTAGCTAACATCAGTCTGTTCCTTGCGCATGCATACTCGCTAGATAATTGACACTTCAACGATGTTCCACACGAACTTGTATATGCCTGGGATCATCCTGATAATGGAGAATTGAAATGAACATTATTGGCACCTTATGCTTTAATACTGTTAAAAGGCAAGATATAAGTGGAAACATGGAGGACATCTGCATTGTGGACAGAGTTGATGATGTTATGGAACATTTGTGCCGAAAGTGCTTCTCAAGATTTCGATAGGGAAATTTTTTCTGTTCACGATGCACCTCGCTCAGACCGGCCAACAGATTAACAGAGAGAAAATGAAGGAGATATTAGTCGACACCAACTTCCATTAAACGACAAGGATGATGGCCCTTTTTCTCGAGATATCCAAATCGAGTGTTGAAAACCGTGTGCGTCACTTTAATTATGTCAGCAGAAATCAATGTCAACCTGTGCCAATCAGCTTTACTCTGCATGCTTTAGCATCGTTACTAATGCAACATTCCGGATACTAATTGATCAGACCTCGTATGTATGTATGTGTGTATGTATATATATATATATATATATAT
>NC_068984.1:51319008-51321861 GCF_001194135.2 Octopus bimaculoides | reverse complement strand
ATATATATGTGTGTGTTTATATATGTATATGTATATATGGTGGTGATGGTGTTGGTGGTGGTGGACCTCAGATGTTAAACGTAAATTATGTTGTTCAGTCAATCAAATTATCTACTCTTGTGATAACACCAAATTGGTTGAGCATTCCATCAACACGTGAATCAACACAATTCTCAAGTATAACCAGCGTTACACAATCTAAAATAAGACTGGATCTTGTGGATTACATATTGATACGGACCGCCGAAAAACAAAATAACGTTATGTCCCTATTCCTCGAGCTGGGTTTGAAACCGTATTCTGGTTGTTGAGGGCAATGGTATTTCTTTTGTCCTGTCAACAAGTACAGTTATTTTTAACGTAGGAGTATGATCGATGACCCTTTCCGGCCACCGAAAGTTTAGAAAAACAAGTTAGGAACTGTACTAAACTGACACAGCTTTGGAGGGGGTAATGTAGCACTGTAAGCTATGGTATTTGTCATAAATACGGTAGGATAGTTGGCATCGAGCAGTTGGTTGACGGCAGTTGGATGAAGAACGCGAGTCGATGTGAAGGCCAGCAGCCAGTGAAGATGGACAGAGCGGTCGGTGATAAGTCTGACAGAAAGAGGCTGAGAAAGAGAGACTCTATGGTCAGAAGGTACCAGTCAGCAGAAATGGATAGAGTCTGAGAGAGAGGGACAGAGAGATGGAACTGTTGTGGCAGGCAAAAGATTGTAGTAGTCAGTTGGTCAGTTCTTGTGATTGTAGTGGGAAATTTAAAGGAAAGGAAATTCTTGCGGTGAAGGTTTGTTTAAATATTCTTTAAAGAAAAATGTACTTTGTTGTTACATGTTTTAAAAGAAAAAGAGATTTTGTTAACTGTGATGTTAACTGGCAGAAAAGAAAAGAAAAAACTTTGCTAACTCTTGTTAAATGGTAGAAAAGAAAAGAAAGAACTTTGTTGTGACATGTTGCTCAAAGAAAAGAAAAACAAAGAAGTAAAAGAACTTTTAATTGACTTGATATACGAACTCTGATTGTAAAGCTCTGATTATGTTAAATGCTTGGAAACGCTATTGTTACATGTTATTGGATTATTGTTATGCAATGATGTTTTGTATTGATGATGTATTGTTTTGATCATGTAAAAAGAAGTTAGTTTCACTACGCAACGTATGGTCTCTGTGTTATTTCTTCTTCCTTGCCTGTTGTCGTCGTTACGTGCTCCGGCTGGGCTTAGTCTTGGCGAACATCCCGACTCACTGAGCGTCGACGTTCGCGCGCGCGCGCTCTTCTTCGATGTGCTTCGCGTGCGGGCGTTCGTAACAATATATAATCCATACGACACTTTCTTTAAAGTTACCACTTTCACTAGATAAACGTCAATCCGCAGATACAAAAAAACAACAATCCAAGATGCCGTACAGTGGGATCGAACGCAGGACCTAGTGGTTGCAAAATGAACTTTTAAACCATACTACTACAGTGCGAATACACACAAACACAGACGCACTCATACACGCAAGCGCACACACACACACACATGCATACATACAAATACACACGTACGCATACACACACACACGCACACACACACACACGCACGCACACACACACACACGTGCGCACACACACACGCACGCACACATAATTATTCAGCTATCGAAATTTTGATGATATTTGGTCCATAACTGGTGTTGGTATTTGGTGCATAAATATCATCAGAACTGAGAAACTGAGTTTATCAGCGTCTACTATGTAATGTTTTCCTGTTAGTCTGTATGTTCCTCTGCCATCCTTCTAAGCCAGATTTTTATTATACATATGTGTGTGTGTACATATACACACATTACCAACCTCATAATATCCCTATCTACGAATTGGCATACTTTCATGTACATCTGTTCTATCAGCACATATTCTAAAGGCATTCAAATATATACATTCACATGCACATAAAATGCATGCACATGTATACTTATACATAGACACATGAATACATACAAAAACAAACGTACGCATGCGCCTGTTCGTGTGTTAGGTATGGGTGCTTAAACCGTAAATACGATGTTGACGAGAGTAAATAATGCCCTCTGGCCCTCTCGTAATAATATCATATCACACCTAGAAAAATACACGTTTCCCATTTCAGAACAGGATATTGATTGCAAACAGATATCCGATTTGATAAAGGAGAACGAGATGTTTGAAAGTGTCTTCGATAAGCAAAAACCTTATTTCTACAACATCTGTGCAAATTATATTCCATTCGTAATCAGCAGTTATCCAAAATTGCCATGGACCAAATAGATTCATTGGAGATATGATGTTAAAGCAAATATTATATAGCAAATGTTGTATTCAGTAAATTCTATACGCAACATCATCAATGTTGAGTTAACTTTTTTAACATAAGATTCACTCGATGTCTTTTCTTCCTTGTTTGAGTTGTATCTTTTAATAGGGTCCCTTTTGGAGAGGGAGAGAGAGAGAGAGAGAGAAAGAGAAAGAAAGAGAAAGAGAGACAGAGGGAAAGAGAAAGAATGTGAGAGAGACAGTGGCAGAGCGAAAGACAGAGAGAGAGAGAGAGAGAGAGAGAGAGAGAGAGAGAGAGAGAGAGAGAGAGAGAGAAAGAGAGAGAGATAGGGGGGAGATAAAGAGAGAAGGAGGGAGTGAAACAGATAAAGAGAGAAAAAGGGAGAGACAGAGAGAGACAGAAGAATTAGTGAGTATATGTGAGTGAATTATAGGATGTATGCCAGGGTATGTGTGAGTGTGTGTGTGTGTGTGTGTGTGTGTAAATGTGAATGTTTGTGTGTGAGTATGTGTGTGGGTGTGAGAGTGTGTGTGTGAGTATGCGTGCGTGTGT
>NC_068984.1:51312768-51318997 GCF_001194135.2 Octopus bimaculoides | reverse complement strand
GTGTGTGTGTGTGTGTGTGTGTGTGTGTGTGTGTGTGTGTGTGTGCATGTTGTTAGTGAGACGAGATGTTAATGAATAAAATCATAACAAAATCATGTTGATATGATTACGGCATTTTAGTTCGACCAGGTGTGTCGTTCACTCGTCACATGGTTGGTACTAAGTTTATCGATTCCAGATAGAGAAAAGACCCCTATTAGGATTGGAAATGGGACTGTAAAGAGCCGCAACAAAAACCACAAAGCCCTTTAAACATTCTAGAAGTTAAAAATATGTTGTACAGAAAAATGATTCTCGACGTAATCACAAAGTTCCCTCCCTGAATGTGGGAGAAACAGGAAAGTTGATTTACGGAATCCTAGTACTTGTGTGGTTCTCATTTTATCGAGTGAAATGGAAAATGAAGATTCGAATCCTTGTACAAAATACATGTGTTGCTTACTAATATTTTCCTTTTGAGGATACCAACACTCGAGAAAGAACAAAGCAATACCAAACTAAAATCAAAATAGAACCTAGAACAAAAAATCGATCTGACTTGTTTCAGAGTTTGTCACCATTTTACAAAACGAAAAACTTCAGTTTATCCATCAGTCCCTCTCTTCCTCTCACTCTTGACTTTTGTAGAGGACGGATAGCGCGGGGACCAAGCCTCGGGTGAATTTTAAAGTGGATGTCAGAATCATTTGGGCAGTGCTGTTGGAATATTTTCCACATCATGCAATTGATATAGCGCTATATCATATTATAAACATATAATAATAGGATATTTTTTAAACATTGAATGGCTATGTAGGTCAACCCGAGTAGAATAGTATCCAAGGGCAATAAATGGTTGAGAACGACTGGTTTACATTGGAAGTGGATTTTAAAGTCAATACTCTGACGAAATGAAGAGACATATGGCACTCCCTTAATGCTTAGGTTAACAAAAACCAGTTCTTATAGCATTTATGTTATTATCCAAAAACTCAGACCGACATTTCTGCTGGTGTTTTGAGACTTATCTTACGGAGAGCTTAACCTTTCCTCTATGCTGGCTACTTCTGAATTTCTGCTAGCATTTCATGAAAGAGTTTCGTAGATCGAATCAACATTCGATGATAAAAAGTAAGGCTGTTGCTGTTTAACTCTAGATCATTTCCGATTGAATAGATCTATAACCAACTGCATTCAACCTATGATCAACTCGCCACCTTTTCTTTTTTCAGGAAATGTCTACTCTTGGACATTCATTTTTTTAAACTGGTTAAACAACTACTCTCTGACTAAGAAATATGTATTTGCAAACAAACATTTAAAGGTCTTATTTCAGGCACGGTCATATATTTCAGGCATGGTCATGTGGCTAAGAAGATAGCTTTACAATCGCACGGTTTCAGGTTCAGCCCCATTGCATGGCACCTTGGGTAAGTGTCTTGTACTATAGCTTTGGGCCGACTGATGCCTTGTGAGTGAATATGGTAGAGACGAAAATTGTGTGGAAGCCCATCTTATACATACATACATTTTCTTTTTTATTTATGCGCCCTTTTCAAGCCTAGCCAAGCTCATGGGCCCAGTTTTCCGGTTTCTATGGCTTATGTATTCTCCCCAGCTGGACGGGACGCCAGTCCATCGCAGCGTTATTCAAGAAACAGGAAGAAATAGTGAGAGAAAGTTGGGGCGAAAGAGTACAACAGGGGTCGCCACCACCCCGCGATCCTCCGACCGCGAGTCCGCTGTCCTAACCGCATACATACATACATACATGCATGCATACATACATACATACATGAATATATATATATATATAAATGTATATACATGTGTGTGTCTTTGTGTTTTTGTTAGTCCCTCTACAAGCGCTTGACAACCTCTGCTTGTTTGTTTACGTACCCATAACTTAGAGGTTCGGCGAAAGAACTGATAGAATAAGCACCAGACTTCAAAAAATAAGTACTGAGGTAGATTAGCTTGACTAAATTGTTCAAAGCGGTGTCCCAGCATGGCCACAATCCAATGATGAAAATTTCCTCTTTCTTTGGCAAACTTACAAATATTCCTCCACTCCCACTACATTCACCGCTGTTATTCTGAAATTTTAGTGATTTATACTGTATTATGGTCGTTTCGAGGATATAACTAATAAAATTGTTGATGGTACTGGAAGAAAAGAATACGAAGTCATAAGAGAAGTGTTGCGACTAACAGGATCGAAACCGCCGAACTTGTGGTCTCGGTCTGCTAAGTAAACATCTGGCATCCGACAGTGCATAAGTTACCAATTTTAAATCAATGCTGGGACCACTGTACGTCACTTGTTTATTTGCATCCAGTAAAGTTTCGCTTACTTCCTGTCATTCATTCGTGATATCGTCTGGTCGAAATTTGATATTACTGGAAACGGAAAAAGGAAATAATTACATTGATTGAGAATAGAAAGATGAAGTAAATACATTTCCCTCCCACACAAACAGCAATATAAGTTAAAAGCTAACGAGGAAACCACCACTAAATGGCCATACTACCTGCTAGAAATAGCATCCAAATTCCCCTACGAAAAAGAAAGGCAGCATATCCTAAGTGTACTGTTTGGAGAAGGAGGAAGAATACGGGATGGTCACCAGGGGAATACCCCTATGGTAATTTGCTTGATCACAGTCGATCTGTGGTTAAACAACAACTACTCTCTCACTCCCCAGCTCCTCCATCTCCGTCTGCTACTACTACTACTACTACTACTACTACTACTTTACCAGTTTCTTTTCCTATTTATTACATTTGTAGGTTTGCTTCTCATTATTTAATAAACTGAAGGAGATGAGTTGTGGATATTTAAAATCCACGCCAGCTTTGACGAACCTAGCAGAGATGTTCTATCCGTGAACAGAAAGTTTATTTTTTTGTTTCAAGCATAGTGTATATAGGACTACATCATCTGATGTCATCTCCTTCACTTTTGAAAACGTAATGGTTTAAATTCAAGGAGATTTAGTTGCTATTTCTAGCAAGTCAAATAGTAACTATGTAGTAGAAATAGTCAAGGATGTTTTTGTGCAGTTGGAAGGGGTTCTTGAATCAATTTCACACTGTTGTTGTTTAACTAAAGATTACCTCTGCTCTAGCGGAGAGATGAAGATTAAAGGCTTTCCTCCATGGCTGCCCCATCTTTTTGATAATTATATTATCCATTATGTTCTCCCCTTTTTAAGACACTTAAGTAGGATTTAAGGGAAATTCGGTTTTTATTTGTAAGACATCAAATGTATCCGCATTCACCGAGTTGACAAAACACGTTACTCGATATTTTATAAATATAGAAGTTCTGCTTTCAAATCCTGTAGACCAGACTGTCTACCCTAGGAATATCTGTAAAATAAGCAGCTCTTTTTCTTTTTCTTCTTTTCTTCGACATGTTGAGTGTTCCCTCTATCGCAACTCAAAAGTTTCTCGTAAGTGTTATCATTCAGGCGACTAGAAGATGGATGGTTGCGCATACTGAGATGTTATGAGTAACGACGGAGTAAATGGGCACAATGGAACGAATAAACAAAATCTACCGCATGTATTGAGTACATTTTCTCTCGTTTGTACAGCCCAATTTATATGTAGGCATAAACACACGTGTTTATCCATATACATGGATACATACATACATGTATATAAGCATACGATTTAAATGTAAGCTACTATAAGTTTTATGCTCTAATAGTACAATAGTCGAAAGAGCGTGTATAGTGTGCCGTGTACTATTTAGCAATCTTTCAAGCTCAAAATAAAACATGGCTTTTCTCTAAGAAGAGAGAGAGAATGAGAAAGATCGAAAGAAAAAATGCGAAAAACGTCAGAAGCAGGGAAGGGAAATAAAGGTTGTGTCCCTTTGGTCCGTTAGAATGGTAATCAACGATGGTTAATTCGACGGAGAAATGCTAGTTTTTGAGACTATGCGTAATCTGGAGAGGGTTTGTGTTCTACAGTTCGATAATAGCTTAGGATTAGTGAATAACGAAAGAAATATCATGCCACCTCACATGTTTAAGCAGGCTCTTACAATTAATGCTGCTCAGAATTAATGATACTGTTAGTAAAATGTACGTCAATATACTAAATTTCGTGACTTAAATGTTAGATAATTAAAATTTCCCCCACAATAAGGAAAAAAAAATGTTATACAGTGATGGTGATAACACCGGATATAGTTAAGTCTTGCATGACTGCACTATCTCGATGGTAAGTAAAGTCTGAATCATAACTTTCAGGTTTTAGATGACTGGAGAAGTATATAGAATTTTATTGTGTGACCAGTGAATGGTGTTATGACTTTAAAGAGTACCGGGACGGGAATACTCAGGTCCCCTGATGCACGAACAACAAAAAGTAAAGTGGAACTAACATATTGTTAGTTTCCCTGAAATTTTAATTATGGGTGCTATAAATTAGAATATATATAACAGAACTGCACTAGTATGTTACGGGTCACAGTGAACGTAACTGTATCACACCAAAAAAAGCAATTGTATTTGAATACCTGATATTTCACTACTTGCAATACGTTAAGGTAACTAAATAGTTTACTGTAATTCATCAGCGGAAACTAAGGTGATCGACATGATCTCCAAGGGAGTAAAATGGGGAAAGTGAGCTATCTCTCACAGTGAAATTTATGACAGTTCTTAAAATTCTCCAAATTCTAGTACTTACAAACCATATGTTCGACCACATTGAGAGTTCAAGTGTAAGGTTGTAATACCAATCTGATAAAGAGCGTGGTGGGGGGATACTGGAAAAGATCCAACTAAATCCAGTAAGATTATTGTTCTTCTCCTGTTCTGATTGTAATTTACGGATCAAGGATCTAATAGTCCAAAAGGAATCCCAAATCGGCGGAATTTGAACTTAGAACGTAACGGCAGACGAAATACCTATTTCGTTATTGCCCACAAGGGGATAAACATAGAGGGAGCAAACAAGAACAGACGAACGGATTAAGTCGATTACATCGACCCCAGTGCGTAACTGGTACTTAATTTATCGACCCCGAAAGGATGAAAGGCAAAGTCGACCTCGGCGGAATTTGAACTCAGAACGTTCGGCAGACGAAATACCGGTAAGCATTTCGCCCGGCGTGGTAACGTTTCTGCCAGCTCGCCGCCTTACATTTATACCAATAATAATTGGTGCAGTTGCTTTTATGAGTAAATAAGCTAAGATTTTCAGGAAAAGAAATCAACCAATAAACTTGCACGTTACAAATAGAATTTGTGAGTCAAGGATTAAATACCAAGAATTAAATATCATTCCTTTCATCCTTTCACGGTTCGATAAAAATGTACCAGTGTATTAATGGAACTGTAAGAACATCAGACTGGGTGCCTTGCGATATTTATTCTCGCTTATTACGTTCTGAGCTCGAATACCGACATGTATAATTGGACGGTAGATTTAATGCACCGCTCGGTTTAACGCCTTGTGTGAACACTTAGCAGAGTTCACTTCACTGGAAGCATACAGGACAAGCCTGCAGTTTTTGGCCACCTTTATTTCTCTCTCCAACCAGTTTTGGAGGGGCTGTAAAGGAGCATAATTATCCCAGCCGATTAAAACACATAAAATCACCCTGCACGTACACGTATTTATCCACAAGCCATATATAAATCACAAGTATTATGTATTTAGCATTGATTACTAAAATACTTGACGAGCAGTTTGAAATGGAGCCAACAGTTAAGATCAGGCCTGGGTCTATTATCGTTTCAAATGTAGCCAACATTTCTCATCTGGCCTGGGTTTATTATTAATTGAAATCAGGATTATATTTTACATCTGTCTTGAGCCTATAACCAGCTTTGCACGGAGCTGCCTCCCCGAAGACTTGTATGATAATTACGTCACTTTAGACACTGAGATCAACTTTGCCATTCTTTCTTCCGTTGTTCATAAAGCACCATAGTTCATATAAATGACTATACCTAACGCTCCATTCATAGACATCATCATTATTATTACTGTATAACAATTTACTTGGCATATTTCAATCTAACGTAGTCGCTTAACCATTTGCGTATTCATTGTTTGTTTCTAATACACTATTATTTTGGCATTGCGATTACGTCCTCTCCAATACAAGATACAGCTATTACACCAAACATGAATTTTTAGGGTGTTTTCTTAATAAAGTACACACACACAGAAACATACACACACACACACACACACACACACACACACACACACACACACACACACA
>NC_068984.1:51307373-51308788 GCF_001194135.2 Octopus bimaculoides | reverse complement strand
TATATATATATATATATATATATATATATATATATATATGTATATATGTATGTATGTATGTATGTATGTATGTATATGTTCGTGAGCGTACGTGTGTGTGTGAGTGTGTGTTCGTATATTTGTGCGGGCGTGTTGGAGTGTGGGCGTGTGTTTTGGTTAAAGATTAATCTTCGTTTTCATTAAATATAGCAACATTATTACTATTGAACGGATGCTGTCATTTGTGCCCACACATGAATTAAGAGTAAGTTCTTTCTACGCCGGTTCAAACCCTAGTTGCACTAGGTTCCTTGGCAAAATATACATACCCTAGGGATAGTCGGTAGTTATATAAATAAAGCACTCACACACATACATACCAAGAGTCACAATCCCTTCTCATATGTATATGTATGTGACTATGTATATATATATATATATGCATGTATGTATATATATAATTTATATGCATGCATGTATGTATGTATATATATATATATATATATATTAAAGATACTCTCCATTCTTTACAAACAGATGTTCGTAACCGCACTTACGTGAACAAACATGTGCATGTAAGTAGAGAGAGGGAGAGAGAGAAAGCGAGATAGAGTGAGAGAGAGAAAGAGAAAGCGACAGAGAGTGAGAGAGGGAGAAAGTGAGAGAGTGTGTGTGTATGTGTGCGTGCGTGCTTGTATGGACGTGTGTGAATGTGTTTAATTAAAACCATTTGACGCATTTATATAAACATCATCAAAGAATAATTAACTGGCCTTTGCTTTTTCTATTATTATTGTTATTATTATTATTATTATTATTATTATTATTATTATTATTATTATTATTATTATTATTATTTATTATCGTTGTTGTTGTTGTTGTTATTATTATCATTATTATTATCATCATTATTATGCTTTTATTCTTTTATATGTTTTAAGGCGGTGAGCTGGCAGAAACATTAACAAGCTGGGCGAAATGCTTAGCGGTATTTCGTCTGTCTTTGCGTTCTGGGTTGAAATTCCGCCGAGGTCAACCTTGCCTTTCATCCTTTCGGGGTCGATAAATTAAGTACCAGTTGCGTACTGGAGACGATCTAATCGACTGGCTCCACTTCCCCAAAATTTCGGGCCTTGTGCCTAGAGTAGAATAGATTCTTTTATGTTTCAGCCTTGAGGCTGCGGCCATGCTGGAGCTATTATTGTTATTATTATTATTATTATTATTATTATTATTATTATTATTATTATTGTTGTTGTTTTTGTTGTTGTTGTTGTTGAAGACGTTGATATGACAAAATTATTTGCACGTTGGACAAAATGCTTAGCGGCATTTCGTCCGTCTGTACACGCTCCAAATGTAAATTCCGTCGAGGTCGACATCGCCTTTCATCCTTTCGTGTTCGATGAAATAAGTACCAGCTGAAAGCTGGGGAT
>NC_068984.1:51302085-51307363 GCF_001194135.2 Octopus bimaculoides | reverse complement strand
TACCAGCTCACCATCTTAAGTTTCAACTGTTGGCCTTGTGCCAAAATTTGAAACTTAAGATGGTGAGCTGGTAGAATCGTTAGCACGCCGGACAAAATGCTTAGCAGTATTTGGTTCGTCTTTACGTTCTGAGCTCAAATTCCGCCGAGGTCGACTTTGCTTTTAATCTTTTTGGATTCGATAAGATATATACCAGTTGATGTAATCCACTAGTCTTTTCCTCCAAATTTTAGGTCTTGTGCCTACAGTAGAAACAATTATTACTATTATTTGTACTTGGAAGGAGAACTTACACGTCTGTAGTTTCGTGAGTTTTCTTTAAATTTTGTTGTTTGGTGTTTGTATTTCTTGTTGGGCTGTTTACTCAACAAACAGTCTTGCTTTGCTTAGAGTGAGTTGGCTTTGCGAAAAATATAACTGAAAATGTCATATTTAAAAAAAAAATACAACATGGGTACCAAATCGTGGCAGTTGATGGCTGTTCCAACAGCCATTATGAAAATATGTTTCCTCCACTACCTACTAATACTGTTAACAGACAATGTACATGCAAGAACAAAATAAGAACAAGAATAGCAACAACAACAAAAAAGAATGTGAAGGCATCACCGCCACAACCTCACCATCACACTGCATTATAGCAAAAACTACAAACACCAATGACAAAGCAAATGAAAAAAACAACATCAAAGATGAAATTGAAAACCACAATAACAAAAATGTGACCACAGAATAAAAAAAGAAAAAATAGTTTCTTCATTCAACACACCTGGAGTCTCTACATCCACCGCCACTTACACCATTAACGCCAGTATGAAAAACAGCGAAAATAAAACTTGTAAATCTAGCTTTAGTCGTTTCGTTGACGTGATGCATCAAATGAACAAGGACGTTTTTACCGACTTCAAAGAACTAACAAATGCGAAACGTATGCTGGAGAACGTGGCCGGTACGTGGCGCTGAACAAACCAAACTGCGAACACTCATATACAAGAAAAAAAAAATGAATAGGTGACACACTAGCAGACTGAAAAGTTCCTTAGACCAGCCTGGAATACAAAAATAGCCAAGGGAAGGAAATTCGGAATTGTGGAGGTGAGATTCGCCACAAAGGATGAGGCCAGAAAGCACATCATAAGCACCGAACTGGACCTCATACTGATTTATTTTGATCGTAGGATTTTTAAAATGAACATAATTTACGTGCTTCCAGAAACCAACATCCGCTGGATGGTTGCGGTGGTTCTTTTCCATATCAGAAATCTAGTATTCTGCAGATAGAAAAGCTGCAGAAAGACAGTTGGTTAGATCAAGGCATGGAAAAGCTAATACGGACGGACAATCAGAGCATGGAAATGACACCGGACATGATTAATCTACCAGTTGGCACAAAATTACCCGTAACCGTCTCGAGAGTAGAAGGCAGATTTCTCACTTGCGTTGTAGCAAACGCTATCTCAGGGCTTTTTGCCCACAGGAAAGAAAAGAAGTGAGATATCACCACTTTCACTACCACACCATCACCAAGAACAACAGCAAATACAACAGTAACAGCCCCGATAGAGGAATGCGTTCATAGCAGCAACAAGAGTAAAACTACCAGACGCGAGAACAACAGTAACAACAGCAGTAGCAGCAACAATTACAGAAGTGGAAACAACTAAAACACCAGAAAATACACCATCACCAAGGACTAACACATCACAGAGAACAGCAACAGATAACCCCCCAATTTTTTTTAAAAATCAGTTCTACAAACTTCTCCAAGACATACCCACCTCGACTCACACCATACAGATCTGTCATGTAGTGAAGGTGCTAAAGAGTAACAAAGCAAAGAAAAGAAAAGGAAATAAAAATACGCCAATCCCCCAAACTGGTAGATACGAACAAATAGGAAAGCTTCGAGTAACGATGCAGTACCACTCCCAACAACAACTACACGAGTACTATCAACACCATCATTCCCATCACCACAATTACCACTATCACCACCATCATCACTGCTATCACAGGCATCATCATCTCAAGCACAAAACACCAACAATCAAAATACTTCCCCCATCAGAACAAAACAAACCGTTACTAGCTACATTGTCACAAATACAAACAATAAAACACCAATGGAGCACTTACACGAAAATACAAACATCATACACGACAACTACATGAAGTTAATCAATAGCATTCCACCACATATAAGAATGCTCTAAATTTTGTAACAAACATACACTACTTTAGGAAATAAATGCCCTAAACAAGGAGAAATTAGGTCCAATAAAAGCAAAGGACTGTAAGAACTGCTCGTGGAAATATCCATATCTAGCTTGGGGGACGAAACACTCGTTCCTGCGCAGTAAGTATTTCTTTTTTCTCTCTCTCCTTCTCTGTGGTTTAACACGACCGAGCTCAAAATAAGCAGTATAAATGCACGTTGCCTGGGGTCGTCTTGATTACAGGGCACCTACTCAACAAGTTCAGGTCGCTTGATATAGATGCTGTATCCATTAGAGAGATCAAATTCCCCTATTCAAAAGCGTCCATGTCCATTTTCGAGTGTATACGAGATTTATATATCTCCATGTCAACCGCAAAGTGGTATTGTTCCGGAAAAGTCGGAATCTCAAGATAAGGGCCGTCTAGTTGAACCCAGAAAGCAAGTTGATGATCCTGGATGTGAACAGTAGCGACGGGATGCCTTCTGACTGGTGGCTGTTAATGCTCCGGCAGGGTCAGGATAGCCGGATTTCTTCAGACACCGAGGGTTTTTTTTTTCTGTGAACCACCCGACCTTTAGTGCTAGTGGGTAACTGGGACGTTATCTTGGATTTATGTTTGGATTGTGTAGGAGTACCTGATAGAAGAAGGGGTGGAAGAGCCCCGCAAACAGCCTACTCAGACGTATAGATACCGACTGGATTTCCCGAATGTGCCAGTGGGAGTATGGGAAAACCGCACCGGATCATCTAAGTCATATCCAGATAGAGTATTCTACAGGCCACTTAATAAGGATAACATAAGTTTCTCATCATCTACTATAGCATGACTGTCGCACCTTGGTCAGCTTCGTGGTTAACCAGACGGGAACGCTTGCTCTTCCACTTCATGTGGAGGGGAACGGCTTTCGCTGGTCAGATGACCCATTTGCTGTTAAAGTATAATACGGGGAGAGCTAGGCATGTCGGGACTAATGATGCGTAGGCATACGCAGAGGATGTGACACCTCAACGTTACCTTGACGGTGATAACAGGACATATCTAAGCATTTGCTTGTTGTTTTAGTGTGGGTGTATTATTTGTGGTTGTTATTGTGATATAAGGTGTGTGGTTGAGTGTGTTTGTGTGTGGGGGGGATTGTTGTTATTTTGTTGGTGATGATAGTATTTAACTCTATATAGTGTTTTATGTTTTCTTTTACGGGTTATTTGATAGTATTGTTGAAGTGCTATTGTCGTAGTTGATATGTAGCTCCAGGTAAGCTTTACCTGCGCACATATGAAAGGCAGATGGTTAGCCAAGCGACTAGGTGCAAACTTGGGGGTGGGAGTGGGGGGTCTGTTTTGCCATACAAACCACTTAGCTAAAGATCATAATACATACTTCGATATGCAGTGATGTAGGAGTACAATGTGACCGTGGATACGATTTAATCTCTCCATTGTCTTCTATTTCTGTACGCGTGTAGATTTTAGTGGTGACCATAACGAGTTTCGTCAAAATGGGTTCGGTCAAAGTATCTCAGTGGTGTTGCTGTTAGTAGTACTATTTTTATTCTTGTTGTTGGTTGTGGTGGTAGTGATGATCATAGTGTTTAGTGCCATTTCAGACAGGATCGAGCAGACTTATGATCAAAGACGTGCCAGTCATGAACATTTTATCTCATCAAGGACTCCATTCGCCACTGTACTGTTTATTGAAGACATTAGGCTGTGATCAAGTTGAAACACTTGCCTGTTATTTCTATCTGATAGAGCGACCACATAGAAGATCTCGCATCGGCTGGATACTTGTGTTGTTGTTTAGTTCCAGGTTAGCAGTAATAGGTGGAGGCGCAATGGCCCAGTGGTTAGGGCAGCGGACTCGCGGTCATAGGATCGCGGTTTCGTTGTGAGTGTTTATTGAGCGAAAACACCTAAAAGCTCCACGAGGCTCCGGCAGGGGATGGTGGCGAACCCTGCTGTACTCTTTCACCACAACTTTCTCTCACTCTTACTTCCTGTTTCTGTTGTGCCTGTAATTCAAATGGTCAGCCTTGTCACACTGTGTCACGCTGAATATCCCCGAGAACTGCGTTAAGGGTACACGTGTCTGTGGAGTGCTCAGCCACTTGCACGTTAATTTCTCGAGCAGGCTGTTCCGTTGATCGGATCAACTGGAACTCTTGACGTCGTAAGCGACGGAGTGCCAACAGCAACAGCAGTAATCGACCAAAGGCGTTCCAACCGTGCCTGCTCTGTCTTCTTGTGTATCTCAGACTCATGCTCATTGGTGCCATTTTCTCAATGATTCCTGAGTTGTATGTACTTTGAAGGAAATTAATTGCTATTTCCAGCAGATAAAACGACTATGAACCGGCTCCCTCGCTATCCCTTAGTAAACAGTGTCGTAGATGGTGGTGGTGGAGGTAGAACATTTTAATGGCGGTGTTAAGTGAAAACGAAGGGGATGGTGGTGGTGGTACTTTTCGCTAGGGATGTTGTTGATGGCATCGGTATTCGTAGTGGCAGTGGCAGTGGTGTTAATGAAGCCACTAGTGATGATAGCGGTGCTGGAGGTGGTGTGTTACCGGTGGAGGTAGTGAATGTAATAGCAATGATGATGGGTAACTTAGAGTTCCTGGCGTTGGTGGAGATGGTGATTTTTCATACTTGTGGTGGAGGTTGTGATTTTCAAGTGTGGTTGTGATTTTTAGCAGTGAAAGAGATCTTGTTGATGGCTGGAGTAGAGGTATTGTTTATTGTTATTGTTGCACTTATTGTTGTTTTGGTCGTGGTGGGGGCGTTGTATTTAATGGGGCTAGTGAACTCTGTGTTGACGAGGAAGAGATTCATGGTAATGTTGGTAATGCTCGGGATGATGGTGGCGATGGGGAAGTTGTTACCTGCGACAATGGTACGAGTAGTAATAGTGGTGGTGAAGGTGGTGGTGGTGGTGGTGGTAGTAGTAGTAGTAGTTGTGGTGATAGTAGTGGTGGTAGTGGCGATGGTGGTTGGTGGTGGTGGTGAAGGTGATGGGTGGTGGTGGTGGTGGTGGTGGTGGTGATGGTGATGGGGGTGAT
>NC_068984.1:51297649-51301844 GCF_001194135.2 Octopus bimaculoides | reverse complement strand
AGTGGTGCTGGTGGTGTTGGCGGCGGCAGTGGTGATCGTCGTGGTGATCGTGTTGCTGGTGGTGGTGATTGTGGTGCTGATCATGGTGGTGGTGGTGGTGGTGGTGGTGGTGGTAGTGGTTGTCGTGGTGTGGTGATAGCAGTGTTAGACCTGGAAGTGGTGGTGGATAAAAGAAAAGGTAGAAGCAAAATGATCCATCATATCGTGTGTAGAGGATAAAAAAAGACAAAAACAAAACAAAAAAGAAAACCTATAATTTTCGTGTTGCGTGGAAATGATTTAGAAATACCAGTTTAAAAGGCAGTTTGATATCAGAGTGGAAAAATTGAACGCCGTATGCAAACAACAAAACACACCCTTATACAGTCATCTACACAAACCACAAGATCACTCTTCCCAATATACACACTGTCACATACATTCACTGAAAGCAAACTCACACGTTGATCCACATCTCCAAAAACAACATTTACATATATATATATATATACATGCAATAAACTACGCATATGAATATATTAGTAATAGACGAATATATACAAATACATACATGCATACACATATAAGCACACATTTATACACACACACACACACAAGCACACACATATATATATATACATGTACACACACGCTTATGTATATACGCATGCGCACGTACGTACATATATGTAAGTATGGTAGTGTGGGTGTATATGTATGTATGAATGTTTATATAAGTGTACATCTATTTTCATACATGAATTATGAATAATTTATTTAGCGTGGGCATATAATGCTTACATGTATGTCCCTATATATGCTTATGCATATGTATATTTATGCATGTATATATGTATCTGTGTAGTGTTTGTATGTATATATATATATATATATATATATATATATATATATATATATATATATATACATCTGTACGTCTGTATATATAAGTATAAACATATATATACACATATATATAAAGATATATATATATATACCTATAAACAGACATACATACTTACACACACACACACACACACACACACACAAACACACACACACACACAAGCACACACACATATATATCTACATCTGTACACACACATACATACACACATATATATACATCTGTATATATGTATGTATATTTATATATATATATATATATATATCCGTACATAGATATATATATATATTTATATTGATACATATGTGTGAGTGCGTGTGTGTGTGTGTTTGTGTGTGTGTATGGGCGTGTATGTAGATGTATGTGTAGATATAATCATGTCTATATATATATATATCTTTATCAAGGAAAAATGTATTGTAATTCATGCGCATACGCATATATGCACGCTCGCGTGTGTTTGTATAAGTACAAATACATACATACATGCATACATACACATCTATGCGCATCTCAGTGACATAGAAGGGATAATAACTGTGTATGTGTGTCTGTGTATAAAAAGGTATGTATACAGATGCATGCATATGCATCGAATTATGGATAAAATTTGATTTCCGTGCTATCACAAAACATTTCTATGACTGTAAAATAGCAAATAATAATAATAATAATAATAGTAATCATAATAATAATAATAATAATAATAATAATAATAATAATAATAATAATAATAATAATAATAATAATAATAATAATAATCATAATGATAATAACGACGATGATAATAATGGTTTATATATTTGAAATTTAAAAAAGAATGTGATTGTAAATAAATTATTGGAAACTAATGAATTATACACCAGTAAAGCATAAAAATGAATAAAAAGAATCCAATATATCGAAGCGTGTATATTCATATATATATATATATATATATATATGCTTATGGGAGGAGGTACAGAGTGTAAGGGGGGGGGGATTATAACGAAATTCTTGGTAAGAAGGCAGGATTATCAAAATGACTGTTGTTGCCATACTTTTTAAACCCTAGTCTGAGTTGAGAAAATCTGCAACTCGCGGTTTTGAATATAAATTGTCCATTTTCATATATAATATTCTTTATAGCCTATACGAAGGTGAGTTATTTTTCTATTTTTGATAGGTTTGACAGTCATCCAGATTTATTGACTGAACCGAAACGTTTAGTAAACGATACGGACTTCTCATTAAGGCACAAAGCCAGCAATTTTGAGGGGAGGGGCTAAGTAGATGTCATCAACCAGAGTACTTGATAGATATATATACATTAATTATGGATACATTAATTAAGAGTCCAAAATGACGAAAGGTAAAATTGAATGCGTTGGGATTTGAACTCAGAACGTAAAGAGTCGGAGGAAATATTGCAAGATATTTTATCCAGAGCCTTAACGATTCTGCCAATTCACCTTACTTAATAGTTGTTAGCTTATATATTTTTTTACTGAGCTCAAGGACAAGTTCTGGAGAAGGTAAACATCGTTGATTGAAATATCTCAGGAAATTATTTTTCTATTATTGAAAGAGAAAACAGGATTATTATTATATATTAAAGATAATCATTATTTCTGAAACTGTGTGGGCAACGAGGTGGTAGAATCTTTAGAGTGCCGTAGGAATTGTTTTTGTGGTATTTATTCGGGCTCTTCACATTCTGAGTTCCAATCCCACTGAAGTCAATCTCACCTTTCAACTTTTCGGAGTCGATGAAATAAAATATTAGTTAAAATGACATTTTCGGTTTCTGCCTTCATGAACACAAATCGCCTTGGCGACGTTCTCATGTCCGTTTTTGAACTAGAGAACGATACACACAGCCTTTGAACTGCTTTCTTTCTTTCTTCTGATTTTTGCATTAGTTCTTTACCCATGCAAAAAAAAAAAAGAAATAAAATGGAAAACAAAATCAAAAATGAAAGAAAAACAATGTCGTTAAATTTTGTTCCTCACTTTGAAACTACCGCGTCCATGTACCTTCACTGCTAAACAGGTTGCCGGCTTCCAGCCAGAAAGGACGTCAATATTGTAGTATAATTCGAAATGAAACCAGCGTTAACGTTCTGATATTGGCAGTGTCTATCTATCTATCTATCTATCTATCTGGTGAGAGTAGAAAGGGAAGTCTTGTCTAGTTTGTGAATGCTTCAAAAAAAGATGGGTGAATGTAGCAAGAATGCCACATGTGAATGACGGAGCCACCTTGAGCATAACCCTATAAAGGAGTAAAAAAATCCAGAAAAAAAAACAAAAAGGCAAAAGAGAGTCACTTACTGTTATAGTTTCTTCAATAACAATGACAATATTGACCAAGGTTACCGTGGTCTTTCCCGTAGGATTTTCTTTCCACGGCTAAACCTAAACTGTCCTCCCCCTTTTTACACGAGAACATTACTGTGATACACGATCCCTATTGATCGCTTTTTTTTCTATCCCTTTTGATTGAACTCCCCCCTTTTTTTCTTTCCTACGATCCCTTTTGATCGACACGCCCCCTTTTTTCTCCTTCTCCCTCCCAAAAAGAAAAGCTCTACATTGTATTTGTCCCATCTGTGTTGAGCCCTGTGTGGCTAATAAAAGAAATGTATCTATCTATCTATCTATCTATCTATCTATCTATCTATCTATCTATTTTTTCTTTTCTACTTTTCTCTTATCTTTTTTTTTTTACTTTTATAAGTTCCAGTCAATGTGCAGTGAATATGGTAGTGTCATCAACCTCATTGCCGGCTTCATCTTGTGCTTAACATCTATTCAATGAGGTAGTCTGATGCTGTCAACCTATATTAGCATTTCTTGCTGTAATGTGTAGATTTAACCTTGATCATACAGAACAGAATGTTCCCAGCCTAGACCTTGTGCATTGTTATTTACTCAAATACGTATGCAGGCATGTTTAAAAGGAAGTGCAGACACTTTACTGAAACACTCACATAGAAACATATAGGCATTCACACAGATATACAGAATCACAACAAACTGTCTTCATCCATACTTACATATTATGATATGGAAATTCCATTTCTCCTTTATCATAACTATCCCGCCCACGTTGCCACTCGTACCCATCTGCATGCCGAAGAAGCAGTTTCTTAAATCAAATGAAAGCTTTACTCTGTTATAAACACATCAAGAAAGGACATCCTAAAAGATAACACATTTATTGATTTATGTCAGTGTTTGTTTATGCATGTATGTATGTTTGCATGTATATATATGCGTACATACATACATACATACGTACATACATACATACATATATACATACAT
>NC_068984.1:51294393-51296817 GCF_001194135.2 Octopus bimaculoides | reverse complement strand
ATATATATATATATATATATATATATATACAAAAACACGAAAGTGCATGTATAAATGCATATACCCATAACAACATACATGTATGCATATAATTGCATGCATATATCCATACACACATACAAGAATTCATAGAAATATCGATGCACGCACATACAGACAACAGTACGCATACTTCTGTACATATAAACACAGACAAAATATGCAAGATTACACACATACGCACATACATTTTTACGTAAATCCGTATACAAACACGCACATCCATCCGTATATACATACACACATACATGCATACATACATACATACATACATATATACATACATACATACATATATACATACATGCGTAAACATATATATGTATCCATAATTACATACGTAGATGCACACACATTAATGCATAAGTAAATATCTATATATCTAGATTCACATACATTCGACTATATATACATACACGCATACAAATATAGATGCACACACACATACATACATACATACATAATACACACACACGTATATATATATACATACATACATATATATATATATATATATATATATATATATATATATATATATATATATATATATATATATATACATGCATATATACATATTCATACATACATGCATGCATACATACATATACATACATACATGCATGCATTCATATATACATGCATACATGCATACATACATACCTACACACACACCGTACGAACATAAAAACGTACATACATGCAAACATACTTTTATGCATAACATTATATGAATACATATAGATAAATGTGAAGATAGGAGAACCTGAATATTTTGAAAAACTCCATGGTAAAAGACAAAAAACAAATGAAATATTATTGAATATATAAACTCCTGAGTTGGTAATTGCTTGATATATGCAGTGTAATTATAAAATATCTATAATAAATAATGATACGAAAAAAAAAAAATGTATTCGCAAGAGAATGAAACAAAAATAAAATATTGATATTTAGAAAAAAAAAAATTGAATATAATCTAAAATATATAAAACATATTAAATATTTATTAGGAAAATAAAAATAATGTATGAATTCATTAATAAGTAAATTCATTCATAAATATATAATGCATGAGCAGGTGGGGTGCGCAAATATGTATGTGTGTGTGTGTGTGTGTGTGTATGTGTGTGTGTATGTGTGTGTGTGTGTGTGCATGTATTCATATATGATTGAATATATTTCCACACATACAGCTTTATACATATTACCTATGTATTTATAGATTCCTATATTTATTATTTCATACTTGTAAGCGTGCTTCACTATATGATTCCATGTATAAAAGAGAAAGTAAAATATTCAACGAGGTGAGGTTTCATCACGTTTGTTTCTCTATTGCTCGGAGTACTGAGAAACTTACGATTGATGAGAACAGCTCATAGAAAGTAGCAAACTAAGTGAAGCCTAGGTATCGGATAAATGAATATAAGTAAAAACTAAACAAAATACAAATATTTTCTCGGCCCGCAAACAAGAACCTAATCCAAAACGACAGTAACTTTTCTCCCTATCATTTGAAACTTTGCACTTCACCAGCACACACACACACACACACACACACACACACACACACACACACACACACACACACACACACACACACACACACACACACACACAAAGGGGGTACTGAATTCTCTGTTTGGTATTCAGGTCGAACTCAGCCTCTATCAGAGTAAATGTTTTGTGCTTTATAACAGTATTGGAACATTTTTGTAACTATTTCTAGCAATGTAGGTGTTATTCACACCCTTAGTCAAGTTTAGCTGACGACCCCTTACGGTACCATATTGCAAACCACAGTTCTTATTAATTTTTTGTATACGCATTAACGATCTGCTAAATCATCCATAGATTGCTATCGTGAACATATATATACTCTGATATGCGAGGTAGCCCGAAATCAACCGAACGCGCTGGCCTTACTGATGATGGCTACAGAAATAGCCGAAACTGGCCGGACAGTCTAAGGAATTCTCGGTTCGGTGTTTGGGTGTGATTGCAGCTCCTATCAGAGAATGTGTCATGCGCTTTATTGGAGCATTTTAACTCCTATTTCTAGCGAATTAGGTGGTATTCACACCCTTAATCAAGTTTTGCTGATGACTATTTTTTCCCTTTATGGTATATTGTTTTCTATTTCAAGCACAAGGCTTGAAATATTTGGGGAGGAGGCCAGTCGATTAGATCGACACCAGTACACAACTGGTACTTAATTTATCGATCCCCAAAAGGATGAAAGGTAAAGTCGACATCGGCGGAATTTGAACTCAGAACATAAAGACAGACGAAATACTGCTACGCATTTCGCCTGGCATGTTAACGTTTTTGCCAGCTCGTCGCCTTCTTTACGGTCTGATATTGCAAACAACTGCTATTAAT
>NC_068984.1:51293678-51294383 GCF_001194135.2 Octopus bimaculoides | reverse complement strand
ACAGGTATGTGCATACCGACATCCACCTGTATGTATAGGTGCATATCTGGGTACAGGACATTGCAAACAAAACGTAGACGAGAAAACACACAAGCCACATAGAGAACATTCTCTTTCATCATAGAGAACATTCTCTTTCGAAGAGCTGGGTAGGACGCATCGTTAAAACGGCTCTTCCCA
This sequence comes from Octopus bimaculoides, assembly GCF_001194135.2. NCBI lineage: Eukaryota > Metazoa > Mollusca > Cephalopoda > Octopoda > Octopodidae > Octopus > Octopus bimaculoides. The sequence goes on along the minus strand of NC_068984.1, from coordinate 51,294,203 downwards.
TGGACCGCAAATTAAATTTGTATACACAAATTAAACCTTGCCATGGAGGAATGTAGTGGCGGACAAAAAACAAGACAAGAAAACAAACAGAAAAGGCTATACGGCCAGACGGGAAAAATTATGTGTATGAACGCTGTGAGGCATAAATATATAATGCGAGAGAGTTAGGGGTTGAGGGTTCAGCCCAATTGTTATATAAATATATATATATATACATATAATTAATAATTAAGGGTGCTACAAATAGTATCAGCACACTAAAAATAGAAGTCAGTAGGCGACTACAATCACAAATTTTCTCTGATGCACATTAATTGAATAATGTATATCAGTAGAAATTTGTGGCTGCAGTCTCTTTCTGACTGCTATTTTTAGCGTGCTAGTGCTATTTGTAGCACTCTTAATTATTAATTAATAATTTACCCCTTATGTTATTTTTTTACGCATGCTAAGCCACTTGATATAATAATAATAATAATAATAATGAATGGAAAGTTTGCGCGTTTGCGAATTTGTTACTTTAAC
>NC_068984.1:51291143-51293668 GCF_001194135.2 Octopus bimaculoides | reverse complement strand
AATGAATGGAAAGTTTGCGCGTTTGCGAATTTGTTACTTTAACTCCTCCGAGACTATCCAACAGACCTTGATGAAACTTGACACGTGTGTGTGTGTGGGGGTTAGGGCTTATGTCCATGCGGTCACTTATGCACTTAGAATTTTTTAAAAATCGATTTTTAATCAGCATCGACTTTTCAAAAATCGTAAAATTTCGGCATTTTCCCCACTAGCCATCGTGACATTAATTTGACGAAAAATGCCGAAATTTGACGAAAAATGTTTCATGGGTATAAACAGACAGCTTATTATCGGTAATCTATTTTGCATTTGCAAATTCTTCTTTTCAATGCGAATCGTTTTGATTTGATAATCAACACAGGTTCGCTACCAGAATCTGCTCATGTTTTCGTCAAATTGGTCCTACCCATTAATATAGATTCTAAATGTTTGAAAAATACCGAAATTTGACGAAAAATGTTTCATGGCTATAAATAGACATCTTATTAACGGCTATCTTGGGTAGATAGACTGTGGACAGTTTATTGGTTTCATCCTCTCTTTTCTTCCTAATTAGAGTGGATAGTATGTTTTTGGGGGTAGTTGTTTCTTAATAGATTGTTATTGAGCTTGATCATTTCTTCGTGGTGTGTATCATGATCGCTTCTTATATTCTTTGCTCGATGTTTTAGACACTGAGTAATCCCTCTCTTTACACTGTATGGATGGTGGGAGTTGAAGTTGAGGTGTCGTCCAGTAAAGGTCGGCTTGCGGTATACGGATGTCCTGAATCCATACTTGGTGCGTGTTATTAATACGTCTAGGAATGCTAGCTGATTGTCTTTTCCCTTTTCCATTGTGAACTGTATGGATGGTTTTATTGAGTTCACATGATCTAACAGCACTTGGACATCTTCCTGGTGGGGCCAGAATATAAAGGTGTCATCAACATATCGCAGCCATAGGGTTGGTTTTAGTGGTGTTGATCCTAAAGCCAAATTCTCAAAGTATTCCATATATATATATATATATTGGCTATTATCGGTGATAATGGCGAACCCATAGCTAAACCATCTTCTTGTCGACATATATCAGTATCTATACTGAAGTAGGTAGTTTATAAGTTTTAGATTTATAAGCCCTAAAATTCACTCCATAATGGCCCACGGCATATGGCGTTGTGGTTAAGAGCGCGGGCTACTACTAATCCCAAGATTCCGAGTTCGATTCCAGGTAGTGACCTGAATAATAATAATAATAATAATAACAACAACAACATAAAAATAGCTTAGGAATGAGGACCCAGGTTCGAAATTTCCCCAAGACATCTGATGGAGGCTGGAGGGTATATCAACCGAAACGTTGTGTTAACAACAAACAAGATGAAGTCAAATGTAAGCCCAAAATTCTGGTCTCGTAATTTCCCTGATCGTAATCCCATGGATTACTATGTGTGTGGCAGGATGCAGGCACCAACCGCTCTGCCTGCAACACCAAAACCGAGCTGATGGTCAAGATCAAGGAGTTGCTCGAAGATCTTCCCAGGGACAGTAAGGAACGCATGCGCCAGGTTCCAAAGCCGTCTTGATATTGTCTGACCTTTTAAAATATTGGACAGGATATTGCTTTTATTTTTACTTTTATGCAAACTGTCAAATTTAGCCCGAACACCGTGTGTGTATGTGTATCTATATGTATACACACAGGAACACACATATATATACATATATATACATATATACTTATACACATATATATGTATATACATATATATATACACATATATATATACACATACATATATATATACACGCAAATATATGTATGTATGTATACAAGCAATAATACATTTGTTCATATGTATATGTGTGAGTGTGTGTTTTATATATATATATATATATAATATATATATATATAGAAACATATATTACCCAAATATATGTTAGCATTCATTCATACATACATTCATTCTGCATACATGTACAGAGATACACATATCTGTTCATACATCTGTGTGAACGTATATCTTTGTGTATGCGCATTAATTCATACACAAACAGTGCGAAATTTCCCATCTTTATGTCGGCCGCTACATGACACCAGTACGACTGTGATAAGTAGAAAGGTCACTGTAATACAAACTGCTGGGTTTGTGGGTCGGTCGGTTTGTAAAGATGTTCCCATACGTACCAAGAAGCGTCATTGCATGCCAAGAATTTGTAAAAGATTTACTATCTGAAGAATAACACTATCCTAAACATTGCCACCAGCGACGGCGGTGTTGGTAACAAATTCGGCAACAGCAAAAAACAGCGGCAACCACGACGGTTAATACTGACGATGACGACGACAGCGAAGAAAAGGGGCCAACAGGAATATAGGACGGCAATCACCAAATAACCACGGCATTATTAGCCGCACCATCATCATACTATTATCTTCGTAATCGTCGTCGTAGTCGCCTTCATTGTCCTTATTGACCGTGGACTCTCCTCTTTCTTCCAAATCAAACGACGACGACGAGGACTAACACCACCGCCGCCACC
>NC_068984.1:51289395-51290867 GCF_001194135.2 Octopus bimaculoides | reverse complement strand
ACAACAACGATGACAACAATACCAACACCATCACTACTATCAACGTGCCACCTCCATAACCCTCATCCTCACTATCGCCGCCACCACCTCCCTAACTTCCACCATCACCACCACCACCTCTGTCAGCTATTGCTGCCCAACAAATATAAAACAAACACTGTACTCAACAATATCCACACAAAAATCTCATGGAGGCTATGATGTTTAGAAATAGCAGCCAAATATCCTCCAAAATCAAACCTCATTGCCTTACAATTGAAATACTCTTGAAAAAATAAAGGTGAGACGGTCATGTCTGAAATACGTTGGATCATATAGGTGCTCAGTCAGGGTTAATCTGAGGACAAGGGCTATCCACTTCCTCCTCCTCCTCATCATCACCGCCATCATGATTATCGCACAAAAGACATAATATTGGTTCATCTTCCGTCGATCTTCACTTTTGATGGTGAGCTCGCAGTTGCTCGATCAGCTGAAGTACCAACCCATTAAATTAATGAGTACCCTTAACGTAATACTCAGCTGGAGTACCACAATAAAAGAAAAACGATCTTTGAAATACAGGTGCAATCCAACTGATCGATCGACATCTACAATTTGGGTCTATCCAGTTTCAGTTACACAACGTGTTAACTAGTGCCCATGGTGTATACACTCGCGCATACACAAACACACACACACAAGGAGCAAAATGAGGAAAAACAACAGAAATAAAAAGATTATTGCATTCGATCTTTATTTTTTTTTCTCCATAACTTCAAAAGTTTCCGACAGTGACAGAGAGGCGGAAAACATGAAATAAACGAAATCCAAAGGAAAAATCTTGAGTAAAATGAAATCTTAACTCATGGAAAGTTCATTATGACTGAATAAAATAGCCATCAGATGTGGTGGGTATATAAGTACAAGAATATATATATATATATACATAATTTTTTTTTCAAATATAGCCAAGCATGCATTCGACAAATCGCCACATACTACTGTAAATATTCACATATATACGTACACGTGCACAGATGCAAAGAACATAACAACACGAATATTAATCAAGCAGTAAGAAGTTTATTTTATTTGTAACCTTGCCACCAAGTAGGTGGCTAATCATAACAAGTGCAATGGAAGTATTCCCAAACGCAACTCCTCCCTTCACCCATCTTTCCCTTCTACCAGAGAATGCATCAATGTATGTTCGTCTCCTCCATTCCGCCATACACATAAACACACACACGCGCATACGCACAGATTCACATATATAGACACACACACACAGACATATTTTCATTAGTAAATATAAAGTGTAACGTACAAGTTATGATGTGGTGTCAAAATTATTTTGCGAAGTGAGTTAGGGATGAATGGTGAGAATGTCCTTCGTTAGAAAATATTTCAATTCTCCCATCAATAACATGGAATTCGAAAAATCCATCAAGGAACATACATACATACATACATACATACATACATACATA
>NC_068984.1:51287534-51288752 GCF_001194135.2 Octopus bimaculoides | reverse complement strand
CAACATAATGGAAACACCTTTAAACTTCAAACAAATTTATTTTGATATGGGGTAGGACTGCCTTTAGCAGTAATTACAGCTTGAATTCTATGAGGTATGGACTCGTACAAAGTTTCAATTGTTTCCAAAAGAATGTTTGTCCATTCATCGGCTAAAACAGTTTCCATTTCTTGTAGTGACGATGGTGGAGGATATAGACTTCTTACTTGTTTTTCTAAAATGCACCATAAATGTTCAATAATATTGAAATCTGGGGACTGTGGTAGCCAGATAAGATGTTCCATTTTACCAGAATGTTCCTCGTGCCATTCAGTAACAACTTTAGCTGTGTGAATTGGTGCATTATCATCCTGAAAGATTGCGTTTCCCTCTGGAAACAGTTATGCAAGCATAGGATGAATTTGATCAAATAAAATGTTTAAATAGTCTTGACTATTAATTCTGCCATGAAGGGAAATCCAATGATTTCCCTTCACGGATTTCCAAGATATAGCCCCCGCCCAAGATTCATCATAGATCCTCCTCCATGTTTAACAGTTGGAAAAAGGCAGTCTAGGTTAGATGCTTCTTTTGGCTGTCTCCATACGTATACTCGGCCGGTGGTTGGGAATAAGGTAAAGGGTGACTTGTCCGAGAAAATAACATTCTTCCATTGCTCTAGGAACCAATGCGTGTGAGTGCGTGTGTGTGTGTTTCTGTGTATGTGTGTGTTTCTGTGTATGTGTGTACGCGCGTGTGCGTGCCTATAAAAATGTGTGCATTTATTTGTACACTGGAATGTAAAGAGCCACTCACTGCAGTATTTTGTCTGGAAGAAAAAACATCTTTTTTAAAGACTTTTTGTTCGCCAAAAAACATTAGACTGAACCCCCAAGGAACGCCAGCAGATTACCAGAAACGGTGTAACAGTGTCGTTTCGCCTCTTTAGTGATAGATACTGCCTCTGTCATTTGGTGCTAAGGCAGTGCATTTATAAGCAAACAATGTTTTTGCTGGTATGTAACAGAGCTTGCGAATTTGGAATTAAGTATAAGTAAAAATTTTAGAGTAAACATTTTTCTCCGAGACAAGATACTGGAGTGAATGCCTTTTAACAGTAACAGTTTATGAAAAAAATTTACACATCTTGATCTTGATCCCTGCTGCTTCGTATACTTATACTAAATAAGTGTGTATGTGCATATGTATATATATATATATATATATATATATATATAT
>NC_068984.1:51282443-51284943 GCF_001194135.2 Octopus bimaculoides | reverse complement strand
AACCGACTTGTTTCGTTGTTTTTACGACTTATCGGGATTAAATTATCTTTCCCCGCCAAGCTTATTAACATTAGATTGTGAATGGTACTTCATGGTACAAGTGTAATGACTCTACATTCATAAAAAGAGTACCGATAATAGAAGACCAATACAAGGTCATGAATAAATATGTATCCAACGAGACTAAATACATATGTATCTGAGTTCGTATGCATATAGTATTCATAAACCACGTTGTATTGTTACTCTATATATAGCATCAGCTAATTGTGTTCCATTCAGTTCTAATTTCACATCCATGAAGTTCAACATTTCCTTCCGTTAAAATAATTTCCCCTAATATATGAAAGTCTACTGGACTGAGAGTGCTTCCTCCTTACCAAAAAGGCGTGGGGAGATTTATTCCTCTATAAGAAAATAATTGCCTTGTTTGTGACATGGCGAAGACCATCACTTTTCAGATTTGATCACAGCTAATTTCTTCTACCGAAAAAAAAACAAAAAACAAAAAAACCCAGAAATCGAACCTAGGACTGATACTTTATTGATCGACCTAGGAACAATTAAAGGTAGAACGAGTACTGCAAGGAATTTACTTGACGATATAACAACGTTTCTAATTTACTCCTATATATGAAAAAAAACAAACAACAACAACATATAGTGCTTTCACAACTGACACGAGAAATGCCGTTGCATCTTGCCGTGTGGCTATTTATTGCTAGAATAACTGAGAGATCCTCTGAAAGATAAGTACCTTGATCATGGACATAGAATAAATCGTCCTTATGAATTGGGTCGAGATGCCTAAAGGAATATGGTGTTAAACTACATACTCATAAATCATCATTTAAATCCATCTTCAATCGTTTCTCTGAGCTCTAGTGAAAAACGCTTTAGCGTACATAGCTTCATTTCAATTAGCTGATAATTCACCTGAGGCTGTTCTCTATAATCGATTGGTGGTCTCATAAAAAAATGGAGATTTATCTTATGAAGACTCTTGACATTTAGGAGGCATTTCCAAATTAACTAAACAATTTATCGCCTTGAAAATTTATGGACAAATTGCTGAAAAAAGACACACATTGACAATAATAAGAAGTAATTAAAAAGATGAGAACACAATTAAAAAGAAGAGTCAATCAAGGAACCTCATTTGATCTGGAAAAAATCCTAATGAAACCTTTCTTAAATTATCCTTTGCCGCCTTATAAATAATAAAATAAAGAATACATAAGATAATGAAATCTCCGAAAAGACGGTATGATTATGACTGGAACACCGATAAAATATCTGTTCATTTCATTTCAAAGAACATCATCATTCTAAAAAAATGGGGTAAGACTTTCAGTAATATTGTCATATTTATCTTTCGTCTTGCTCTGGTTAGCACTGCTCGAGCAGACCTATGATTAAGACGTTCCCGCTAGGAACATATTGTTTTTCTAAACGGAAGCTCGGAATATACCTTGTCCTTTGAAAGACGGCGAGGTGTAATTATAGGGAGATTTGTCCTCTATTTCCCACTGATCTAGTATATATACACTCTTGTCGGTTTATATATAATTCCATATCTGAGAAAGGAAAATATGATGGTCATAGTTGAAATATAGCTGCTCGATCAGAGTTAACCAAGAATAAACAATAACAACATCAATAGTCACAGCATATAGTCTTAAAACTTGTATTTTTAATGTTATTTTCTACTAGTTTCCAGTGACGGCTGCATTATATGGTGATCCTGTTAATTTCAAGATCACTTTTGAATCACTCCCTACCGTTTTAAGAAAGAGCAACTCGGATAATACAGTCTAGGGTACATTGAGAACACTGTAACTGGAGAAAGAGAGAAAGAGAAAGAGGGAGAGAAAGAAAGAGAATGGAAAAGAAGAAGAGAGAGAGAGAATGGAAAAGAAGAAGAGAGAGTGAGAGAGGGGGGGAGAGAGAAAAACGACGGAATAATCATGTCTTGAATGCCTATGATCGAAAGTATTCTTGATCATGACTGACACGGGAGTAAATAGTAACAGCCGGTGTAGCTGCAGTATCATCGTTGTCGTCACGGTTATCTATTTCAGAATAACAGGGACTTCAATGTACATCTGTAGCTTAATAAAACTCATCAACTACACAGCGATAGAATAGTAAGGTAGTTGTCAGGAACAAATCAAAGAATACAAGGGATGCAGTTTTTAGTTTCGCACTGTAAAGAAGAAATAGCGATTTAAGTTCAACGTTTCGAGCAAAAGTCCTTCATAGAGGAAAAACAAAGAAAGATAAAATAAAACAAAATTACTATCAGGAGGATTTAGATGGTAATTACACGAATCATCCACTTCTATTGTAGTCTCCATTATGTTTACACACAATAAGCCCAATAGTGGTTAGGGTGTCAGTATCATGATCGAAAGATTGTGGTTTCGATTCCTGGACTGGGCGACGCGTTGTGTTCTTGAGCAAAACACTTCATTTCACGTTGCTCCAGTCCACTCATCTG
>NC_068984.1:51281468-51282369 GCF_001194135.2 Octopus bimaculoides | reverse complement strand
GACTGGGCGACGCGTTGTGTTCTTGAGCAAAACACTTCATTTCACGTTGCTCCAGTCCACTCAGCTGGCAAAAATGAGTAACGCTGCGATGGACTGGCGTCCCGTCCAGCTGGAGAACACATACGCCATTGAAACCGGGAAACCGGGCCCATGAGTCTGGCTAGGCTTTAAAAGGGCGCATTTATTTATTCATGCAATAAGCCCCAAACAGTAAGTAATTTTCTTAATTCTTTCTCTCCTTCAACAAACTGCATCAGTCTGGAACCTCATCCTACTCCTTAAAGACATATTTTCTTCTCTACAGGGATCAACTTGCAGAGGTTCTCACTGAGCATCACAACTGTATCAACGCAGGAGGGTCCTGTAGGTATCACTGGCCTCCCCTCACCACCTGTCTAAAAGACAAAAACACACTCCCCCATACATAACATCAGGTGCATGTACACACTTTTAGTGAAACACGCACACTCGTACTCACATGCGCACATATGCATAAATGCGCGTGCGCGCGTGTTTGTGCGTGGGTGAGCCCTCACATATATTATCGCTTTACCGTTTATATATTCGCTAATGGCATAATTGTTGAATAGGTGAAAGATTAAGCAAACAAGAAGTAAATTAGGGGGCGTTTAAGCTGTTTAAAATCATTTATAATTTATACCCATGTAGATAAAATTAAAGCAAATGGTAGGTTGATTAAGTAGTACGTTGTCTGAGTTTCTTCATGTGTGTGTGGTATGGTGGGAAAGGCAGATATTCCAAATTTATATCCTCCTCTCAAATCATATAAAAAAAAATATATAAATCTATCTATAAATGCAAGTAGAAAAACCGAGAAAATAACACACACACACACACACACACACGCACACATGCAGCTACAGATGTATGTGCATATATA
>NC_068984.1:51279027-51281458 GCF_001194135.2 Octopus bimaculoides | reverse complement strand
ATATCTACACATATACGTATACACACATTATTCATACATTTCACTCTATCTATCTATCTATCTATCTATCTACTTACATTAAACACACACACTGACACTCACCTACGCATCCATTCACAGACATATTCACAAACACACAGACACACATACACACACATGCACACACGTGCGCACATATGAAAGAACAAACAATAAGTGCAGAAAAAATGCTCTGAGCCATCTGGTCTTGAAATAAAGATCAGCTTCTTAATGCGTCTGACAGAAGCGCGTGAGGGTGTACATACGCACGCTCATACCTCTATACACACACATATACCTGACAATGTTTTTGTTCATAGATATACACACCATCCTCCTTTCTCTCTCATTCTTTTTCTATCAGCAACAACATCATTATAACTGACACCAACCTAACCATTCCATTCTTCTTCTTCTTCTTCTTCTTCTTCTTCTTTTCATGTTTAAATAAACTCTTCTAAAAGAAAGAAATGTCATTTGCTATTTCAGTTATTGACATTGTTGATGTTGTAAATCGTTGTTCTCCTTGCTACTGATACGAATGCGGTCCTCATCAAAGCGAGCATCTCTAAAGATGCTTGTTTTGATGAAGTCTACAGTCGTATCGGCCACGCCTCTGGTCCTTAGTTTATTTCCCGTGCTGCTTTGCACATCGGGCCGTCTACCCCTGCCGTGTATACCTCTGGGATGCATAGTTGTTAGTTGCTTTTCTTTGCTTTCTCTTTGAAACTACTTTTTGTGAAAAAAAAAAAAAAAAAAATTTAAATAAAAAGCTACAAGCCATTTAGCTCAACCTTTCCTTTCAATCCGGTACAGTAGTAAAATACTAGAGTGAACGAGAAATAAAAAAGGAAATCCGGAAGAAAAGCTTTCGAGAGTAATTTAAAATAAGGTAAAAGGTGAATGTATGATAGTTCTGGTGATTGATGAATCATTCGTGGTGTTGGATATGTAATAACAAACCCACTACGGTATTACATGATAGGCTACATTCTATATATACCCAATACAGCTGTCTTTTGGTAAGAAGTTAGTCTGCATGTCAGGTGAAATTTTAGTACAGCTTTTGATAAGGATATGAACTCACATACTCTTCGTCGTTGTTTTATAGATCCTTTTCAGTCTTTGATGAGTTCTTTGATATAATGACAACCGTTCCTTCTTTTGTCATAGTATATCTTGGGTTATATTGTGCAATGTGTACTTCCTTTTATGCAATCCAGATATGTGTTATTGTTGCTGTTGTTGTTTAACCTTAAGTTAGCTATTAGTGACAAATCCTATGATTAAAGGATTTCCAGTCAATCCTTCCATACTTTTTCTAAGTTTAGTGTACTCAACGCGACGTTTCTGTGATTTTTCAAAACAGAATTTTTCAGAGAATTAGCTATTATTTCTTACACTACAAGTAATTACACGAAAACTTCTTTATCTCACAGAATTGTACTTCACTGTAGTCTATGCAACAGTCCTTGTTCTCGCGAAAAAAAAACAGAATAAAAAGTCTGATATTTTCTATTCTTTTTAGCTTTATATATATTATTTCTTTCGTCAGTACCGTTGGTAAATATAACGTTTTACAGTCCATAGTTTGAAATTTTGTAGTAAGGAAATATTCTTCTCTTTTCAAAGGTTTCCATTAAATTTATCTCGTGCATTTTTTAAGTTTTCGCCTGGACGTGTTGGTGATAAAATCTCATATATAATGATTGTAAGTTAAGTATATCTATATTGGTAATCGAAACTCTTAACAATCTTTTGATTCAATATGAAATGATAGTAAAACCTTAATATATTTTAATAAAAATACTTCATTTATTTTAAATTTTGAACACCATTTCTAAAATTCGCAATTCCCTTACTCTCTTTCCCCTTCTTTCTCTAGCTCTCATTCACTGCAACCATCTCTTCCCCCTTTTTCCTGTTTTCATATTAAAACTTAAATTCATTTATCTGTTACTTCCGCCTTACAGATTTTCGTTGATATGAAAATTAGAAATTTAAACAACTGAAGGAAATATTGCTCACATATAGCAATGAAAGCGAATCAAAGTATTCTCGCATTTCACTATTTTAGAACTTGATACATTTCTTAAAAAGTTTTCAAGTTATTGCTTGTTAATATGTTTCAATCTTTCTCCGAAATGTTATTTCACTAATTTTATTCGTCTTCTTTCCATATGTCTCCGTTCTATGAGCTTTTTAAGTTTTCTTAAAAATTTAAGAAAGTATACATTAGATATATTCGTCCAGCATATACAAAATTTTAGTATGTATATATATATATATATATGCGTGTGTGTGTGTGAGTCTGTGCGTGTGTGTGTGTGAATGTGTATATGTATATATATATATGATTATATATATATATGATCATATATATATGTATATATATGTATATATATATATATAT
>NC_068984.1:51277861-51278717 GCF_001194135.2 Octopus bimaculoides | reverse complement strand
TGTGTGTGTGTGTGTGTGTGTATGTGTGTGAAATAAAGCTACCATTACTTTCATGCTAATAAAAGTAGGAAAATATCTTAGTGTCTTAATTTTTCAAGCCAATCACATGGAGAAAAGCGTTCGTCTCCATTTTGGAAAACACAGCCTCGTTTTATTCGCGGAGATTCTCGTGAATCCACGTGAATAAAACAATGAATCAATGAATCAAAGGACTTTACTCTTGGATGGCATCATTTAGACAAATTGTTGTGTGGTCAATTTGTTTGCATTATTTTGTTCTTGTACTGGGCATGGTGTTTTTATACTTGTGTGTTGAGGTAGCTCGTCATTGGGGTATATTTCTTCTGTGTGTGGTGTTTGTGTGCTATCTGTGTTCAGATTTCACGTTTAGGAAAGGGGCTATCCTGGTGGGGTTACCGTCGCAGATAGTGGCTCTTCTTTGAAATATTTGAGTGTAAAATATTGCTTATGTATGCAGGGAGAGAAGGTTTCATCTCCAATGTTTAGGATGTTATCTGTTGATTGTATAATGTTTGATTTTTCAATAATACAGAGATCATATTTGGCACCCCGTCCTCTGTAATTTTTTGCTTATTCCACCTTCTTTCAATGTCTATATCATATTTGACAGGGATGCTACATGTTTTTTTTGGTCTCTGAATGACGTCAGATGTTATGTATATCTTTCCTTGAACGTCATTCCGATATACGTCTTTGCTATTCTGATGGGTGTCCATGATCTTGGCCTTGTATACATTTTCCCGACTATACAATCCATGTATATAATACATACGTTCATGTATATTATATAGACGAATATATGTATATATATATATATATATATATATATATATAT
>NC_068984.1:51277153-51277626 GCF_001194135.2 Octopus bimaculoides | reverse complement strand
ACATATATAATGCATTTGAAATATATTTATGCAACGCTACGCATTCCTGATAGTTTTACTCAATTTAAAATATTCTTTTGCCTTACTTCCACTCTTTCCCTCTCTAATACTTTACTTCTTCCTACGTTCTGACTTTCTGTCTGTCCTTCTCAAGTGTTATTGGACATTTTTATTTTCCTTTGCATTACACCATGTTAGTCTGTCTTGCAGCTGCATGGCTTCTTTTGTTGTATATGTATGTTTTATTTTGTCACGTTTGTTTTCGTCATTGTCCCATACATTCGTTAAGTATTCCAATGTTTTTGTTTGCCACTGACGCCACCAAGAGTGAACAATATCAATGTTAAAGAACTGAAATTGTAATGATCGTTTGGACGTTGCCTGATGAGGAATAAGCTATGAATTTTCTGCTTGCTATGTTTTTGTAACATTTTCCTTCGTTGTGTTTTTGTTAGGTTTATATATATATATAT
>NC_068984.1:51267592-51274497 GCF_001194135.2 Octopus bimaculoides | reverse complement strand
ATATATATACATATACATATGGTGGACTCCCCCGTCAAACATGACGTATGATCGTGAGTGCAACATCCTACCCACTAGGTCATTTGCCCCTCTCTCTCTCGCTCTTTCACACACACACACATGTATGTACGTATGTGCTTGTGTATGTATGTTAACGTACTCGCACGGATGTACATACACTTATATACTACGTGAATATATATATATAATGTATATATATATATATATATATATATATATAAATATACATATGTGTGTGTGTTTGTGTGTGCGTAGGTAGGTATGTTTATATCTCTACAGCTTTTTTTGTGTAAGTATTTGTATGCATGTGTGTCAGTATTATTTACATGTGTGTAAGACATGTCATGTTAATGATGTATTTGCACGCATCACCGAAAACCCCATCCGTATTAAAAAGAAATACAGCATTAACGAAACGTATTGTCGCAAGTTTCCGGTTGTCACCTGAAGAGCCAGTTCAAGGTGTGATATGTCACGATGGAATTCGGTGAGGTGTCAAGCATAACGTTACGGTACATTAATTGGACATCAATAGCAAGTGTTTGGCAGTTAAATATACTTTTCAACGTAACCTATAAAGTGGAAAAAGGTGAGAATTTAATCTTTATTCCATTCTTTCGAGTCCCTTTTCCTACCTTTTTTTCCTTTTCGTCCCTTTTCTCCTTATTGGTGTTTGATGTTTTACTGATGATGTTTTAATTACGATAAGTTTGGTTATTGGATCAAATCTTACTCAGAGCGACTTTGTTTTTCATGAATCCGAGGACAAGTTCAATAAAAATAAATTGCTACAAATTTGCTGAGGGTAAGTTGCCACCCTCCAAATTTCTACGGTCACGCCTCTCGGATGCCGTGGCCAACGAGAAGACTTGCTTCGAAGAGGTTTGTGTCTCTAGTACGAATTATTTTCCTGGATCCGAGAGTTAGCACATATGACTGAGACTAGAATGGTACTTCTGACGCACAGTGGGATAGTCTTGGGTTGTAATGCCTCTCTCAAACCTCCTCAAAATGTCGGAAAAATACTATTTGAATTTCTTCAAGGAATCACTGAAGCCATAAAGCAAAGTCTTCCGGTCGTCTAGTTTCATCTAGATAGAATATGTGCTGGGTCAATGAACAGGAACAACCTAAGTTGTTTAAAATTTCAAATGTTTGGCCACATAGTTCCTATATTTGCGATTTGCACGGTTGATCACGATAGAACGAATAGACAAGGACTCGGTTACTGGAAACAGAAAGCGTCATTTCCGACCAGAGCCTCCTGATTAGTGATTTAGTTTAATGGTAGTTGACGAGAAAGAGTGTCAACAGCTAGTGGTAGGACACCTCGAACAGGAGGAGGTTGAAGAAAAATTGATAAGATTTAGTTGATAAATAGTGAGTAAATTAGAATAGACAAAGAAGAAAGGTCTCACTTCTGACCTCTCCCTTCATCTTATTAAAAAAATGAAGGTTACATTTTCAGAGCTAAGGCACATGCTGTGAAATATGACAAAAAGTAAAGCTGTTATTTGAACATAGTTGGCAATGGTGCGACATAATAAAGTCAGTTCAGTTTATGATGGAGCAGTACTGGCGAGTGCTATTCGATTCCAGGAATGTGTTTAGCTTTCCAATGGCATTTTGCTCTACTGTTTGTGGTTAGAAACTCTAGTAATAAGCTACAGACAGTACTGTACTGTAGCGTTTGACTTAACTGTTTGCTGTGACTCACGCAAGGAAATGGGATGAGTTACGAAAAGCAGATAACAGTGATTGAATGCGGTCAACAGTGTGTACTGTGTGAGGGACAAATTGCCTGGTATAGTTTGTCTGTCATACAGGTTTTAAACACACACACACACACACACACACACACACACACACACACACACACACACACACACACACACACACACACACACACACACACACACACACACACACACACACACACACACACACACACGTGCGCGCACCCACGCACCCACACACATAATAAACTTGTTTGCCAGTGTACTAGGGAATACCTGTCGAAACCAGCAATAGAACGGTAGAATGCCTAGTTCCGTGGGTTAGAGAAAAGCGAGGCTGATGACAAATTCATTAGACGTTTGTATAAAATGCAATGTGGCTTATATTCCGATTATCTGAACTCTAAGTTCAAATTCTGCTTCCAGGATGATTTAAAAAAAGGCATCAATCCAGAGCGGAAGACTGACAGGATCTTTCAGTGTTTTGGATCTTTGGCAATCTGACCACAAAATTGCCACAGTGTCTTGGTATTACCTTTCCCTTGGACATTAATGGCGGAGAAATAAAAGGTTTGCACGGACTGGTAATGATAGTCTTCCACAAAAAGACTTGGTCCAGGTTTGTGCATACAGCTGCAGATACGTAGTCAGTTCTGATCAGCAAAGGTCTCAAATGATCAGCTGGAAAGTGGTAGCACTGATAAGGGGAGACGAGAGTAAGAAATTATTGATAACTTCCGTCGTATATATCTCCGCTATATGTAGAGTTTTAAGATCTTTGCCAGGGTAGTGGCAAAGATGCTGGCACTTGTTGAAGTACAGCCAGAAGAGCATAGTCTTGTGCAACCTCAGATAGGTATATCCACGCCAACTTTCACCCGAAGCAATACTTCTGAGAGAGAAAGAGTTGTTGATCAATTTGATTGAGCCAACAATCAATACTTAGCAGCCGACTTGAGTGCAGCTGGCTTCGGGATGGTTTTCAGAGGGCGAATCCCTTCTATGTACGGCAACTCTTCGCCGGTATGCTTGAATGACTATCTATCGGAACCATTTCGTAAGACATGCTCGATTCTTTAGAGATGCTACCAATACTATTTTTAGAGATGCTAGTCAATACTGCCGAAGTTACAATTGCTGAAGAGCATCTCGATTGAAATGGACGCAGGAAACTGGGTCAACATACGCGGATAACGTCATTGTAATGTCGTCAACGTGAAGGGTTATGACACAGTAAGCGGATAAGTTTTCAAATCGGTTGGGAGCTTTCAACTTGAGTTCAGACCGCTCAATGTCGTGGTTTGATGGAGGCTCGGTCTAATTGCAATTTTCGGGATCTGCTCTGGATTGGATCATCTGGTGCATAGGAACAATGATGAGGTAGCGATCAGCGTAAGCAGTATCACGTAGTACTGGTTTTTGAAGAATCTATTAAGGTGTGAAGAAGGTGATTATTTGTTACTACCAAACTGTCTGTTGCCAACACCGCTTGCTCTGAGTCCTCGCTGTGCTATCTTTGATGACGCGCACACTAGAATTTAGGCTCCGGCATCTGCAGAAATTCCAGGAACTTGAGTAATGTGGTCATCAGATAACTCTTAGGAATCACTGACATGGCAGTGCCGATTAAGATTATATTCTAAGGCATTGTAGTTCCTTTAGCCGAACCTGTTTCAGATGTGTGCAGATCGACGGAACTTTGTTTAATAACCAAGCATTGCTGACCTGTATAGTTATGTCGAACAGCTGTTGTGATGTGTAGGAAGGGTCGGTCCATCGACTACGTCCTCCGTAAAGTTCTCTTCAACGTGTTTCTTTGACCTAGAATTGAAACGAATGTTCTTATGCCTGATGGCTTTGATGAGAAAGTTTTTATAGTAGACGTAATTGAAACGGCTAAGAAAAGCATTTGTCACTTTGCTCAAGACCTCAAAACTCATTGAAGATTTTGGGGGGAGAAATGTGACGATAGAGAGTCAGATGATGTCTTCCAGTGAATTTGCTTAGAGGATGATTGAAGTGCACATGGTCTGGGTGGCAGGATTTTCCCTCAGTATGCTCGTGTAGACATGAGATAACAGCTGAGAGAGGACACTTGACAAGTCGGCAATCCAAAACTTGTGGCTTTCTTTCGTTTACTCTATAGTTCTTTCCCCACGCAGGTTATTTTCATGTATATATTTTAAATCTTTAAGTCAGGAGGGAAGGGCAGTATCTATGACGCTAAACAAGTCCTCTAAAATTACTTCGAGGAAGAGGAAAAGGTATCCTCAAACTGGAGACCAGGCTTGGATTTATGCAGAAGAATGAATTCCGCTAAAGGCATTCGACTTACCATGTAGTGGGTTAAATCCGATGATCCGGTGATAGATCATGTGTACCACCCAAGTAGGCCATAGTGAGATTTGTATAGCATCGAACACTGCAAGGTTCGATATTCTTACGGTTCCGTCTCTTCACTGGTTCGATATTCTTACTGCAAGGTTCGATATTCTTACAGTTCCGTCTCTTCACTGGCCTGGGTAGATACTTTTGATCAACCTAAAAACGATGAAAAGCAATATTTTTTTCTACGTTGGCGGAATTTGACCTCAGAATGCAGAAAGTCGGAACAGAGACCGCAAGGTATTTTATCTGCGAGTCTAATGGCCATTCCAATCCACTTCTTATGTTGATCCCTTATTCGCAGCTTTTATAGCAAAAGAATAAAATGGTTGACATTGTCTTTCAACCTCTAGAAGTCGATAGAATAAATTACCAGTTGAGTATCGGAGTCGATTAAATCGACTCTGCCCAACCTGGACAATTGAAATTTTGTACCGATCTCAAAAGCCATTATTATTTCTTTTCTCTCGGTGGTTTGATTTTGTTTTGCCTGGTTTCCATGCATAGCAATATGTAGTTCTGAGCATCTTCGTTCCGTTTTGTTCTGTGCATCTTCGTTCCGTTTTGTTCTGTGCATCTTCGTTCCGTTTTGTTCTGTATTTTCATACTTTCTATCGCAACATGTGTGCACTGCCTAGTATTTCAATTTCCTGCATGTTATAAATCCCGAGGTCTTAGTTTCGTATTTGTACAACTTTATCCATTCCCAATGCGCTTATTATTAAAGGAATTCTGTCCGTTTTCAATCTCCTCATTCTGGTTATCTCCATTTTCAGCTATTTGGAAAATCAATCCGTATTCGTTTGAGATAGATTAACGTCTTTTGGGACCGATACTTAGATTAGGAGGTACTCCAATCTCTGACGATTCTTACCAAGAATACCCGGTTGATTTCTCAAGATTTCTCTGAACATATCCAATAATATGGTCACTTAGTCAGTTTCTGTTATATGTTTGTATCATTTCTATTCTGTCAGTATTTCCTAATCCTTGGCATAATCTCACCCGTTATACCTGTATATGCATTCTCTCGTGATTAAATACTGGCACCAGAAACAACGCTATTAATGTTTCTTCAGAATCTCCATATTGTCTCCAGTTACTCACACGTACACACACACGCGCGTACTTATACACACACACAACATCTCATATGAAAGAATGTATTGATTCTCCCCACCCTAATTTTAGTCTGAAGACTCTTAAAGATGGTTTAGTGCTAGTTTAATATTAGGCCACCATATAATATATATTTATAATGTGTTTTGTTATCTCTATTAGCAGTCCTCAAGTACATATCTCTTGACACTTTCATCCGTTTTCCAACATAAATTTTGGTAACAAATATAGAAATATAACATGCTTTATCTTCAAGCGATTCTAGCCAAGTGTAACAGCTGTAAACCTTTATGCATGGAGTATACTTTACCCCAGTCTTTTAGGTTTCAAGTTTTCTAAGTTATCAGATGTGTATGTGTGTGCGTGTGTGTATGAGAGAGAGAGAGAGAGAGTGTGTGCGTGCAGGTGTTCACGTATGCATATTTGAGTATACACACATACACACATATACGCACATACACACGTATACGCACATACACACATAATATATATATATACATATATATATATATACATACATACACACATACTCACATACACATGTATATATGTGTATACTCGTGAGATATTTTGTGACATTTTCAAGAGGACGTCAAAATTATAAACATAAATATCTGTGTTTGCTCTTTGCTGGAATCACACACACACACACACACACACACAGACAACCACACGCGCGCGTGCGACCGTGCATTCATATATACGTACATATACAGAACACACGTACATAAGCACACGCGCACCACCACATGCATCATGAACCAGAAGCAATTAACTGGAGGAAGAAAGACGTAGGTTCGAATTTAGCCACGCTATATTATATCACAACACTAATGAAATAATGCAGATGAGCCAGCTAAAGAGCATAGACCTACTAAAATAACAGTTCAATCTCTCTCGAATCACACCCTAGCGTCAGAAAAGAAGAGACAAAAAATAATGTTCTTTTAAGCTAAAACAAAAGAAAAATCTTATAGCTAGAATGTTACTATTCTGTTCGATTTGGTTCGATTGGGCTAAGCAGCAATATTGGTGCATTGAATATTAACTTTCTTTTCAATAGTCTCTGTATTCGAATACCGCAAGGATAAATTATCCCTCACAAGAAGCTTCATATTCTGGCGGTACTAAATAAATGTGTCAAATATTCCTGGTTTAAGCACAAGGTCAATCATTCTGAAGAGAGTGTGTTAGTCAATATCATGACTGTCAGTATTTGACTAGTACTTTATTTTATTCATCCCAGAAGGATCAAAAGCAAAGATGACCTCAGTGGAATTCGAACTCATAATATAGAGAATTGGAACAAATACTGCCAATTCGCCGCCTGTAATAATAGAACTTTCTAATTTTGACACAAGGCCAGGGACATTGAAGGAAGGGGTAATCGATTTACATCGACTCCAGTACTTCATTTATACTTATTTTATCGACTCAAGAAGGATGGAAAACAAAGTTGACCTCGGCGGAATTTGAACTCAGAACCAAAAGAGCCAGAAGAAATGACGCTAAACATTTTATCCAACCCGGTAATGATTCCGCCACTTCGTTACCTGTAATAATCTTTTCCACGAAAAGCACAAGGCCTGAAATTTTGGAGGATGGGGGTAGTCAATTACATCGACTCTAGTGTTCAACTGGTAC
>NC_068984.1:51265110-51267339 GCF_001194135.2 Octopus bimaculoides | reverse complement strand
ATTTAGCGCCTGCAAACCCCCATCACTAACACAAGATGAAAATGCAGCTCAAAGGTTGCCGTTTCAACACCGTTGTCGTGATCAAATGCGAATCGTAGAAGGTCTTCGACTCGCTTACGGAAAACGACTTCTAGGCTAGATTCCAAAAGTGGCAAGGACGCTGGGACCGGTATATTACTGTGCAAGGTGACTATTCCGAAAGAGATGATGTAAAAACTTAGATAAATAAGTTTTTAAAAATTTTTTACTAAGCATAACTAATCCTGGAACATTTTGATACCGCATCCTATGCCTGTGAAATGTTCAGCCACTTACATGCTACTTAAATGAGTAGGCACTTCAGTTAATCGAATAAGCAAACACTGATAGTTGGAACCGACGTTGATCCATTTTTACATAAACTCTTTTGGAATTATATGAATAATATCTTCAAATTTTGAACAATATTGTAGATAATAATACAAGTTTATATGAGCTCTGTATTTAATATTTTAGATGATAGATGAAGGCTTAGTGATCAGAACACTTTACTGAATCTCATTTAACTTCAGAAATAATGGTCGAAGGATTCTCTCATACTAAGCTTTTATAAATCTATGTGGATATCCGAAATTTATCATCTGGTATTGTTGGTTTTCAGAAGTATACCACATAGATACATAACTCACTCAGAGAATGTAAGGTAATTGTGTATAACAAAGCATATCTACCTACCTACCTACCTACCTACCTACCTACCTACCTACCTACAAGCATACACAGATATGTATATATGCATGCACAAATATATGTAACCGTACACATATATACATACACGCGCTTATGCATATGTAAACAGGGTCACGCAAACTCGTGGAGCCAAATGCAATCGCAAACTTACTCGTACATTCAAACTACATAGGTATCTATCATTATGTTTTTAAATCCAGCCAGCTACCTCCTCCCACTTCCGGTCACTCAACGGTCACGATAAAAGCAAACTTCACGTCGGTATTTTCAGTCGAAAAAGGATGTATAGAATGTATCCGAACGTCGAAATTAGCTCTTTTCATTTCTCTAAGAATAAAAGGGATATCTTTGAAAGACAAAAACGCGAACTCATCATAGTTTGTCTTTCATTGTTTTTCTTTATCATTTTGCTGTTTGTCTGTCTCTTTCTCTCTGAGGATCTCTCTGTATGTATATACGTATATATGCATAGATACATATTCACAAACACATTCATACATATACATAAATATAAGCATATATATGTGTGTGTGTGTGTGTGCATGTGTTTGTGTGTGTATAAACGCATACGTGTGTGTGTACACCCACAAATAGTGTACATGCATGTGTTTCACGCGAGTGTGAGTGGGCATATGCATATATAGCATGTGCATATTTAGACAATTATTCGAATATAATTGTGCGTGTATGAGTATGTGCACGCGTGTGTGTGCAGATATGTATATGTGCCCACCGTGTGTGTGTGCGTGTGCACGGGTATGTATATATGTATATGTGTATGGTTGCATATATATATGGGTGTACATGCATATGCTTCACGCGGGCGTGAGTGAGCATATGCACATATAGCATGTGCGTATTTTAGACGTGTATTTGAATATAATTGTGCGTGTATGGGTATGTGCACACGTGTGCGTGTGCGCGCGTGCGGATATGTATTTGTGTACATGTATGGTTGCATATATATGTGCAGATATAGGCGTATGTGTGGGTGTGCATGCATTTATTTCACGCTAGTGTGAGTGAGCATATGCATATAGGCACATATACGTGGGTGTACATGCGCGCATGCGTATGTATGTACATGCGCGCATACGTGATTTCTATGAGCATTTTTACTCTTTTATTTTTCTATTTTCTCCCCTTCTGTTTTTTCCCCCCTATTTAACAGTCATTCTAATAGTTTTTTTTCATAATAACAGTCACTCACATACTAATTTCCCTTTGCTTAACGGTCATTTTCATAGCATTTTTTGATTGCCTTGATAACTGACGAGATGCCGGAGTAGATTTCCACCCCGACATCCGAAACTCGGAGTTTTATTATGGCAACCGAATAATTGTCACATATTATATTACAGACAAATTCCTCTATTTACTTAATATCGGGGTCTCATTCATTCTTTTGTTGCCATACCATTACTATTAATATATATATATATATATATACATATACGTGTGTGTGTGTGTGTGTGTGTGTGTATGTATATATATATGTAT
>NC_068984.1:51264322-51265066 GCF_001194135.2 Octopus bimaculoides | reverse complement strand
TATATTTATATATATATATATATATATATATATAATATACATATGTGTGTGTGTGTGTGTGTGTTTGTGTGTGTAATGGATAATAAAGCGAATGGTTTACACCTGGTAGCTTACTGGTAAAGCACGGTCACTTTCCCGGTGATCGTTACGTAAATGGCAAATGCAAGACGGAAGATGAAATATACGAAAATTTATTATTGTCTCGCTGGATTGCGTGTTCATTTCTCTTTTTACCAATCGTAGTTTTATTTTTGATCTTCTATAGAAATGAAGATATTTCCTCCGTTTGGCTGCTTTTCTGTCTACAAAACGGGAAGTTACATTGCGGAACAGTTATTTTAACGAGTTGTATTTATTTATCACCTGACGAGATACATCTGTAGCACCGGATGGTCCTGAACCAGTTGTTGAGTGTCCTACCCATGAAGAATCGATGCTAGATTTGTCGAAACAATTGTCGCGATTAATAATAAATTCTCGTATATTCCATCTTCCGTCTTTCATTTGCCATATATATCTGTATCTATATCTATATCTATATATATCTATATCTATATCTATCTATCTATCTATCTATCTATCTATCTATCTATCTATCTATCTATCTATCTATCTATCTATCTACCTATCTATCTATCTATCTATCTATCTATCTATCTATCTATCTATCTATCTATCTATCTATCTATCTATCTGTCTATCTGTCTATCTATCTATCTATCTATCTATCTATCTATCTATCTA
>NC_068984.1:51261590-51264229 GCF_001194135.2 Octopus bimaculoides | reverse complement strand
CTCTCTCTCTCTCTCTCTCTCTCTCTCTCTCTCTCTGTATATATATATATATATATATATATATATATATATACACACAGATACACACACAAACTAATTTCATATTTAAATATAAGACTTATTTTTAATATTTGATAATTTTAAGGCGGCAGTCTGACAGAATCGTTAACGTGCCGGACAAAATGCTCAGAGGCATTTCGTCCGTCTTTGCATTTTGAGTTCAAATTCGCAGAGGTAATCTTTGCCATTCATCCCCTCGGGGTCGATAAAATAAATATCAGTTGAGCACTGAAGTCGATGTAATCGACTTACCCCTTCTCCCGAAATTGCTAGTCTGGTACCAAAATTTGAAACCAACATTTAATAATTCTTTATTAAATACATTTAGTACCAAAGGGGAATTGTAAGTACACCAGAACCTGCATGTACGAGCGCATCTATTCCAACAAAAATGATTAATCTTTAACTTTACAGATTCTCAGGCATTAAGTATATATTAAACGACTGCTTTGCTCTTAAATATTAATTTACATAGGAATTTATGGAGACTTCGTCGGCGGTAAGTTTCAATCGCGGGGTGGGGTGTCAGTTTATACCTCTGTTTCTAGAAAACTACAAATCGACATGAGAACCTATATTACTTTCATTGTCAATTCCTTTAAGAAAAGTGTGAAGTGCGCGGTTCCTGGTCCCTTCCTTTAAGAAATATATGGCACTTGTCTTTAGAAAATATTTCAGAATGCCTTTCTAGAACATGTGCATTCATGTAGGTTCATTCATTTGCATTGAACCTAAGACTTATCTTTTTTCTGATAAAATCTAGTACCCATATTCGCTTTTGTAACTGATATGTTGATCTTAAAGCCAGCAAGAAAGGTTTCTATGTCATTACCCAGTCTGCTATGTAGCAGCCAAATCTCTTTCAAATCGCGCACTGCTCTATAAAAAAAAAAGAACAGAAAAAAGACACGAGTGCCATCGACAGAAGTCTTTCAGTCTATAACTTTCTCGATCGCGTTTGACTTAGCACTAAACAACAGCACAAGCAATAACAACTCTTTGATGCTACTTCCACCGACATACCTTGCTACCAGTACCACACTAGGACTCGAATTTAACTATGTCTTCGTTCATCGAACTCACATTTACATCTGTGTTCATACGTTGCAAAGCGTTCTTCCAATCCAATATCCCCTTTATACATAATATTGCTGAGCGGGAGGCTGAAACAAAATGTATTTTGACGGAATCATTGTTTTGATAAAATACATTAACACTTTGTATCCGTTATTCTAAGCCGTCTGAACACGTTTCTTATGAACTAGTAACCAAATTTGTCACCCATTTTAATATCATCAAAAGTAACAGCTTTAGCTGCTCTATCAATATTAAGAAGACCTTGACAGTTGAAAGTGGAAACAGTTGTAACGAATGACTGTTGATCCAAAGGTTTCTTCTATTCTTTTGGTAGCTTTTGTTTTAGTCCTGGAGTGTGTTCATGCACGCTGTTTATCTGATATAATTAGCGATGGATCAACCATAAGACTGATAGCATTGGCTTGCATGGCACTACGCGCAGTCATTCATTTGAACAGCTCTCTCTCTCTCTCACTCTCTGTTTATTTATGTATCTCTTTCTCACTTTATTTATATATTTATGTATATATGTACCTCTCTCTTTCTCTCTCTGTCTCTCTCTCCCGCGCGCGTGTATGCTTCATGTATATGTTTATATCGCAAAGAACGAAAGTTAAAACACAAAAGCAAAAACAAAAGGACGGGATCAGTTCATAATCAATTTTATTTGTTTGAGGCTCGAGGAGAGAATAAGAGTTAACGGCTATAACATTTCGGATATTATCCTTCTTCAGATAGTGGAAAAAGAGGAGAAAAGACCAGGAAAAACGGGAGAAGTGGGGAAGTAGATGAAAAAAGAAGAAACCTATTGTGTCGAGAAAAGTCAAATTGGTGTGGATCTCTATGTTTGACTACTGCATACATCTATGCATGTATGCAATGTGTGTGTGAGTTTACATACACGCATGAATAAATGCATGTATATATACATGTATATCTATTTGGGTGTAGAAACTGGAGGAAAGTTCTCAAAACATGTATTTGGATCTAGTCGTTGAATGTCGATGATTTACTCTGCCGATCCTCTAGGTTTGTAGATTTAATGCCGTAGTTAAAAAGACAGCACTACATACAAGCGAGAAATTGGGAGTGTTGGCGGAGGGAACCAGAATTTTTACATGAATATGTGCACATATATAAATATACATAAATACACGTGTGTGTGAGTATGTGTGTGTGTGTGTGTGTGTGTGTGTGTGTGTGTGTGTGTGTGTGTGTGTGTGTGTGTGTGTGTCTATATGTACTCAGTATATTTTATGTTGCAAAAATCGATAGCTTTCATTTTGTATTTTGTACGCTGTAGAAAATCTTTAATATACAAGAAAGTGTTGAAATATACATACGCATACATAGATTCACCCTCAAACACAGAGACACACTCATAATATATATAAGCACACACACACACGCCCATATATATATATGTGTGTGTGTGTACGAATAGGGGGAGTTATGCGTATGTATTAATGTATATATATATATATATATATATATATATATAT
>NC_068984.1:51257857-51261580 GCF_001194135.2 Octopus bimaculoides | reverse complement strand
ATATATATATATATATATATATATATATATACATAAATATTTACAAACGTATACATGAATACATGTATGTAATGCGTGTGTGTATAACTATAGACGAAGACACACGCACATATGTATGCGCGCACGCTCTTGTATATAAATGCTTGATAGCTCCTTTCAGAATCCTGTTTCCATTCGCATAATAATCATTTCCTTAAACCATTCTGTTCTATCATTTATTTCATACATCTTCCTCCCTATTCCTCATCCTTCTCCCCATCCCTGACTCTATTTTGGTTCTTCAAAAGTTTCTTTTAATTACATTGAAAATTAAACGTTAGATCTTCAAGTACATTAGCTATATAAAACACACCATGTTTTAGTTTTATTTCTTTAAATATCCATTGAAATCAAATATATAAAAGACCCCAGCTACTTCACAGATTAGCCATTCAAATCATTTTTCTATCCGCCCAAGTTTTTTTCCCCTCGTTCTATCTTTATTTTTGATTCCCCTACCTAATCTAAATGAATTAAATTAGCTGAAAACTCTTGCATCCTATTTGCATGACAAAAATTAAATAAATAAATAGATAAATAAATAAAACAAATAAATAAATCGTTAGAACTTTGTTGCTACTCAGTTCACGGGTGGCAAACGCTGAACGATCAAGTATTATTCTCCGAACAAATCGAGGTTATGACGAGGTTTCCATTCACGGATAAAGTATTTTCACATATTGTATGCATTTAATAATTCCGCGAAACACACCGTTGGTACAGATACCATTTCCTCTACACCAAAATTAATAGAGCAAATCACCCTTTAATGGATACAGCTAATTATGATTAACTAGACGTTTAATATCTACTTCTGTTTATACCATCTGAGTAAGTGTATTCGTTTTTTAATCTATTTTCAGACATTTGTGTCAGTCTTTTTAGCTTAATGGAGAATAACGTACAGTAGGGCCTGAGTTTTCAGTTACCTATCTTTGCCAAATTTCAATTCAGGACCGAAATCAACTCATTTTAATCACATTGTTAACGCCATTTACAACGGAATGAAAATTGCACAAATTAACATAAACTTTTAGAGCTTTGGAGTCTTCGAAAGCATTCTGAGTTGCTGCCTGGTTGTTGGAAACCTTCTTTAGCAGGAAGTTATGGAAATGCTTGTAAAAATGTTAGATGTTTGGTAATAGGTTTAGGACTAAAAATGGGGAACGTAGAGTTTCATAGTACACTTCATTCAATTTCTGTAGAATCACTTTTGAAACATAAGGTCGGAATTTGTCTTGGAGAAGAATTGCTATTTTGGTTTATTTTATTAATGTGCTTGAAGTATGTCTCTGCTGTGTGGTTTAGTTAGGATTCAAGAACTATTATTGGATGATTCCATTTGCCGACCATAGTCTTCTTTTCATGTTGGAGATTGTTTTCGTGCTTCATCTCCAGCCACTCACGATACCCAGTGCTATCGTTTTTTGTAGAAAAGACAAAAAAAAAAAAAAAAAAGAAAAATGTAAAGCATACTTCGTCGCAGAATTTCGGTTTAGTTACTGTATTATTTAGCTGTCGAGCTTTCTTGATAGTCTAAAGTGGTGAAAATGTCTAACGTGTTGATTAATCAAAATTCTGTTCTGCAGTCTCTCTAGCTGTTTTCCGTAGGTCTTTTCGACTATGACTTTCAAATGTTCGTTGTCAATAGCCGAAGACTGTTCGCGATCTTCCTTATCTTCAAGTCGCTTCTCCCCACTACAAATATTTTGAAGTTAATGTTGATCTGTATATTCGCTGACGGTTTCCTGGTCAAAAGGTTAGTTGATATTGTGGGCAATTTCCACTGCTTTGTATTTCACTTTTGAACTTACTCAATTAGAACTTTTGTTCTATCTTTTATTCACCATCCTCTATAAACAAAAACGAACACAAATGAACACTCTTTGCACACATCAATAATTTGCAATAATCTGCTGTAACAAGCACAAACTCCCTCTCTGTTCACTTTACGCAGAGGAGTGTGTTGCTGCCCACCAAGAGAACTCAGTCCAGCTAGCACCAGATAACCAACCCTCGTGGAACTCTCTCTATTTTAACACAATAAGTCCTTCTGCCTAAATATGATGGGCAGAAGGTGAGCTCGAATGTATTCCTTCTTTTTTTTTTAAGACATCAGAATATGATTTGAAGGTGAGTTGAGCGCACTTCCTTTCAGATCAAGTCAATGCATTGAAGTTTTCTCAGTGGAAATGATAAAGATGATATGAGAATAGCAAGAAGGACGTGAATGAGGTTTTATGTTAGAAGTTATAGTTACTCGGGTGATGGAATTGTGGTGTAGGTGACATCTATAATGATATCTGCAGCATGCAGACTATTTGATTGCAGTGGTAGCAACAGTAACTTCTGGCTTAATCCCAGAGTAGCACTGATCGTGAAAACCTTTCTCCAAAATATACGGTACTGCTGTGGCAATGCTGTGGCAATGCTGTGGCAATGCTGTGGCAATGCTGTGGCAATGCTGTGTATTTTTTTAGAGCTACACTCACCGAGTATTATATTATTTAATGTGTACATTGAATGTAATTTGGTTGCCAGTTCAGGAAACAGAACAGTTTGCATAGAGGCTCTCTTGAAGGGTTTTGTAGCTATTATTGTTGAGAAAGTGCAACACAAGATTGTTATGTTAGCCTCAAGTTTAGCTTTGCTTCAACAGCACTACAGCAGTTCTGTCTAAGTACAAAGCTTAATATTTTCTTTGGAGGGCTACTGGATTCCATTGACCCCAGTGCAACCGATACTTATTTTACTGGCCCCGAAAGGATGAAAGGCAAGGTCCACCTCAGCAGAATATGAACTCAGAATGTAAGGCCGAAAGAAATGTTACTAAGCATTTTGTGTCATTGTAACGGGTTTTAATTGAACATATAGACGGTAATTATCAAAACTTGAATATCGTTGAAAGGATGTGGCTTAAATGTGATTTGGTTACTATTTCTAGCAGAAGTAGAGTCTTCCTCATTGCCTCTATATACCACAAGACAATAAGATTTATGTTAACTTCTCTTCTTTCCACCCCCAAACAATGAAATCGTCTTGACACATTTGTGTCAGAAGCGAATTTATTGCTATCGATTTTTCGACTTGCAGTGGCACAAACAGAGAGAGAGAGAGAGAGAGAGAGGGGGAGAGGGAGAGGGAGAGAGAGAGAGAGAGAGAATCTTAAACTCAAATACACAAACATACTGACATACGTGTGTGTGTATGTATATATATATATATATATATATAACGCATGGAATTTCACAAAGTAATGCATGTATATACATGTATATTATCTAGAAATGACTACTGATGTCACGCATATAGTTCTGTATTCGATTATATACATCTGCATACTTGCATATCAGTTCTGTTAATGTTTGCTCATACACACACACGCTCACGTGCGCACACTCACTCTCTCTCTCACACACACATGCACATACACTCACACGTAAGCCTTATATTTCAACTTATATGAAATAACGGTGTCAAAGAGTAAATCTCGTGAAAAATGTCCATTGAAGAGACCCTTCATATTTTCTTTGAGTGGTCTCAACGCGTCTCGTTTTACTTCGAAGTAGCTAAGTGCTAACACGCTGATAATCACAATTGCTGTGGACTGTCAAATTTAGTGGCATGATGAGGGATAATAGACGTGTGTGTGCGTGTGTGTGTGTGTGTGTGTGTGTGTGTGTG
>NC_068984.1:51256946-51257755 GCF_001194135.2 Octopus bimaculoides | reverse complement strand
CGATGCTTCATGTTTGAATTGTATTATTTCAAACATTTGTGTAGGAATTTTCTATTCGTAACGACGTAATATAGCTAACCAGCGACGCATATCTATCTATCTATCTATCTATCTGTCTATCTGTCTGTCTATCTGTCTGTCTGTCTGTCTGTCTGTCTGTCTGTCTATGCATATATATATCATATTTATACACAGACACACACACACACTCATATAATACATATATATATATATCTATATCTCGTTTTTGGAATAGGATGCAAATAATTTTTGACAAAGCTAACAAGGCGAACACGTGGTATAAAACCGACAGATATCAAGGAGTGATGTTTGTAGAGGCCACAGCCCATGGAGAACTAGCGCGTAGGTTTAGAAAAGCCCTGAAGGAGTCCAAACTCAACATTAAGATTGTTGAAAAGCCAGGGAACTCCATCAGGTCGCAACTATGTAGGACGTATCCCTTTGAGAATACCATATGTACCAATGATAACTGCATGGTATTTAGGATTAGCCCTGGCATTAATTGCAGAAATAGAAATGTAGTTTACAGCATAAAATGCATAGAAGGTGCTTGTAAAGACCTGAATATGACATATATAGGTGAAACTTCTAGGAGCATTGCGGAACGGCTAAACGAACATATGAGACAATATGAGGACAAAAAACAGTCCTCTATACTCTACCAACATGCCAAAGACCAGCACGGAGGCAACTTGGGTCAACTTGACATCCGCATCTTATCCAAACACCCAAAAGACCCAACTCTAAGACAAATACGGGAGTACGTCCTTATAAATGAAACTTCCCCA
>NC_068984.1:51256525-51256921 GCF_001194135.2 Octopus bimaculoides | reverse complement strand
TACTAAATAGGAAATATACGTAGATATCATACCCCCATACCCACATTTTACACAGGTAAAGTAGAACAGTTGATGGGTTTTTATGCAAATAGAGGTATGTATGTCTGTGAGTGTGGGTGTGTGTGTGTGTGTGTGTGTGTGCATGCACATGTATGTATGGGTAGGTACATAGGGTATATGAACAGACAACCACATAGGCAAATAGAGACAGAAACACATGACCACATATACATACACATTTGTCCACACATATGGAGATGTGCACCCAAACATGCAAACATGGTACATAACAGCAGAGCACACACACGCACACACACAAGGAGACAGAAGTACATACATATATACACACGCACACACATACATAAAAAAAACACACACACACAACTGCAGAATACA
>NC_068984.1:51256243-51256515 GCF_001194135.2 Octopus bimaculoides | reverse complement strand
AAAAAAACACACACACACAACTGCAGAATACATACATACATACAAACACACACATACATGCATATATACATACACACACATACATACATATATACATATGCACACACGCAGACATACATACACACATGCACGCATACATACATACACACACACTGAGACACACGCATGCGCAAAAAAAAGAAAAGCAAAAACAGAACACAACGTGAAAAGGTTGCAAGACGCAACGAAAATTTTAGGAAAATAAAAATAAGTGGAAATTTTAACGGTGAGTG
>NC_068984.1:51248402-51253605 GCF_001194135.2 Octopus bimaculoides | reverse complement strand
ATATATATATATATATATATATATATATATATATATAAATGTATGTATATAAATGTATGTATGGTGAGCGTGTTGACCCAATCGGATGCTCAAGGAGCCATGTAAGCGTTGATATGTGCGTTCAGTTCTGGCCTGGGTTAGCTCATCATTTTTCAGTCATTCGTTTTCAATCTTGCTTTAAGTCGGAATATATATATATTATTATTACCCCTGCCTTAGCGAAGGCGGAGGTATTGTTTGTCCGTGGACAAGATATTTCAAGAATCGCTGGATGGATTCGGATGAAGCTTTCACCAATGCTTGGCCTCGTGACTGGCACGAACTGATTAGATTTTGGGACAAGGATTCTGGATTATTTTTCCTTTTCTTTTTTCACTTAATTTCTGAGAGCGGCCGGGTTCAATTTTAGTATTCTCGTTTGTAAGAGCAGTCGAGTTTACTTCAGGTACTCCCATTTCAAAAATCATCTCTGGCTAATCGTTGCGAGGACGTTGATAATCATAAGAGAGATAACTTGCTTATGATTGCAGCCGGAAGAGAGAAACTACGTGCTCAGGTGTGCACACGCATGCACCCTGCGCACGTAATGTGCGCATACTCAGTCAAACATACAAACATGCACCTACAAAATTATATTTACTCATGTACAAATATGCACATAACGAAATAATTTTAGTTTATTATATATAATTCCTGATTTGAAATTGCACCGAGATCTCATGTCGATAAAATATATACCATGGGGTTAACTTCATCAACTGATTCTTGCGTCTCTCATGTTCATTCATCCAACAAATTACAGTTGAAAATCTCGAAGAAATATTAGTGCTGCTTACGCTCTAAGGGTGGATAAGTTGTGTATCCCATCAGCCACAGAATTCCTATGAGGAGCAGTTGTTATTTGATCTCAAAAATATGATGGAATTACTGTATAAAGCGTCCGACAGTCACCGTATTCGACGTAAGTCGATAGAAGTTGGAGGAGAGAGTAATCGTCTTCAACACAAATAAAAGTCTGGTTACAAGTTATCTTAAAGTTATTATTGAAGACGGCGACGAGCTGGAACAGTCGTTAGCACAGCGCACAAAATGCTAACCAGCATTCCCTCTCATTTTACAGTATGAGTTCAAATTCTACCGAGTCAACATTGTCTTTTATCCTTTCTTGGCCAATAAGATAAATTAATAGTCAAATCCTTTGGTCGATGAAATCGACTGATCTTTTCTGCCACCAAAAGAAAAAAAGTTGCCTGTCTTGTGCAAAAAACTGGCGGAATCGTTGCCAGAACGTCGGAGAAATGTTTTACAGCATTTGCTCTCGCTCTTTTGCTTTTGTGTTTAAGTCCCGTCGAGCTCGACTGCTTTTCATCTTTTCGGGGCCCATAAAATAAGCACCAGTTGAACATTAGGGTCGATGTAATCGACTTGACTCCACTCCTAAAACTGCTGACCTTGTCCCAAAATTTGATACCCTTATTATTATTAGCGCTGTGAAAATCTTGATTTATTTGAGTCGGACAAAGTGCCTTGTGGTATTTAGTTACAGCTCTTTACATTCTGAGTATAAATCCCATAGCAGTCAAATTTGCCTTTCACTCTCCTTATATTGATAAAATAAAACACCAGTCAAATAATGGAGTCAATTTGATTGAGTAACTCCATTGCCCTATTTTTGTGACATTATGCATATGCTTGGAATTATTATTAATAGTGATGCGTTTATCTCGGCCCAGTATTGAGCTCAAACCCCACTGAAATCGACTTTGTTTTACTTTTTAATAAAATTAAGGGTTTATAATGTAAAGTATCAGTAGAATTTATCATGACCAGAGAGCACACAGGACGTCGAAATGAAGTCATTGGAAGTAGCTAGTGACTCCAGCTCCACGATCTGGTTTCAAATTTCAGAAGTATCAGCTTTGCTTTTCAACTTTTCAGCACCATTAAAATTATTAGTAGCATCAGGTAGCGATTATTATTGCGCTCAAAACAGGATATACCTCATAATTCCTAAAATATGCTTATCCGTAAATTAATTATCCACATCGATAAAAATTATACTTAATATATTAAAATCAAAGATTTTTTTACAGTTTCTAGGTTTCAAATTTCGAGGACTTCGACGTTGGGACCAATCTCCAGTATTGTTACAAGAGTATGATAAGCCGAAAAATAGTTCCTAGACAAATAATGTTTACCGTTTTATAGCGTTGAAAAACAAGATACCGCAGATAACACGGTCGTTCCAAAAGCTTTCCTATTCTCGGCATATTATGCATATCGTTCCTATTAGCCAAAATTAATTTTACTCAGTTCATTATTCAAACTAGAAACGATTTCTCGACTCGGTAATAATGTGACTCAAATTCGACTGCAAAGAGAAATTGTCGCCGAGGTTTCGATGTAGAAGGCAATTGATTTTCGTAATGTAGAAGGAAATTGATCTTCGTGATGTAGACTCCTGTAATACTGCATTGCAAACAAAACACACCGTCAGATACTGTGACGATTTTGTTTCTTCACCACCATGGAATGATACTTTTCTTATTGGTTTTAGAAGAGTGAAAGGTTAAGTGATCTTGACGGGATTTAAACCCACAACGCAAGAAGCTGGAAAATATACTGCGAGACATTTTGCCCAACAAAAATACCCTTGAACATTTATGTCCAGAAAATATACAGTATATCCTGAAATATTGGCTCTGCCCATTCGCCTACATTAGGACAGTTGTTGGCACTCCGTCGCTTACGACGTCGAGGGTTCCAGTTGATCCGATCAACGGAACAGCCTGCTCACGAAATTAACGTGCAAGTGGCTGAGCACTCCACAGACACGTGTACCCTTAACGTAGTTCTCGGAGATGCTCAGCGTGACACAGTGTGACAAGGCTGACCCTTTGAATTACAGGCACAACAGAAACAGGAAGAAAGAGTGAGAGAAAGTTGTGGTGGAAGAGTACAGCAGGGTTCGCCACCATCCCGTGCCGGAGTCTCGTGGAGCTTTAGGTGTTTTCGCTCAATAAGCACTCACAACGCCCGGTCTGGGAATCGAAACCGCGATCCTATGACCCCGAGTCCGCTGCCCTAACCACTGGGCCATTGCGCCTCCACATTAGGATAGACAATCGCAAAGATGTAAAGAGGGTTGGGGTTACTACTTTGCCCGTAGTTTTGTTTTGTAAACATTCTTTTTCGTATAATCTCGATATGTATTACTTTCTTGCGAAAATCTGCCCAATGAATTCAATGACATGCTAGAAAGACTTCTGATAAATTCACCAATAATTCTGAAGAAATTTATTAAAAGAAGTTCAGAGTTTTAAATTAGGAAACCGTTAATTATTTTATTTTCGTCTCATTAAATGTCAAATATAGTTGATTTTATGAAAATATTAATATCTTCATTACAGATGTAATTATATAGAATAAATGAGAAATTAATTGAACCATCCTGTCAAACAAACAAAAATTTAAGTTATTGAAACCTCTTGTAACTTTTCGGTTAATATATTTTACACACACACACTCACACACACACATTGACACTCGAATATGTATGCATTTACATATATATCCATACACACGCATAAATATATATAGATATATACACGAACATATATATTCATATGCAAACGGATATATATACGCACATATATATATTCATATGCATCTATCTATCTATCTATCTATCTATCTATCTATCTATCTATCTATCTATTAAGTTTCGTGCTGTAATACTAGACTTAAAACCAAAATGTATAGGCCTTCAGGAGGAGTAGGAAAGAAACGTACTTTTTATTTAACAAAATAACTGATTCACAAGCAATCACACTCACTAATATAGTCCCTCTAACACAGGTTTTATCTATGTATGTGTGTGCGCACATGATAAAGGATGTAACAGAAAAAATACACAACGCAGGCATGCTTTGTCCCTCATCAGGTGTCGACCAAATAGCATCATAATTTTGACAAAATACGATAATAGTGTTCAATTTGGCGGTATCAGCAGCATAATCTACTAGGATATACTTGAACATCATAAACGGACACACAGAGAAGAAATAAGACAAGTACAATAAAAAGGAAGGATGCGGTCTCTAGACCGAACTGTAAAAAAATACTAGTTTGAAGGAGAACGGAAAAATATATATATATAACGGAAGAAACAAAGGAGCAAGGGTAATAACAAAAATTACTAGAAACGGCACAGGTATCTGTATACATAGAATATCCTTCGACTATGCGACAAAAATAAGACAAGACTGAGAATATTAATACGTGTGTGTGTGTGTGTGTGTGTGTGTGTGTGTGTGTGTGTGTGCGTGTGTGTGTAAATTGAAAAAATATTTCAAATGTTAGACAAACTGGAAGCTGGAACGTCCCCCTAATTTAGCGGTCTGGCAATAAGTACTAGGCTTAAAAAAATCTACAAGAACAGGGGTCGATTTGTTCGATCATAAAGACAAGAGAGATTGGGACGTCGATATGTAGAGAGAGATGTTACACAAAAATGAAAACCTCTGGTAAGTGAGGTGGGGAAGTGCATATAGTTTTACAATATATGTATGCATTGATATTATGTATATCACTCATGAATACTACACTGAGATCCCCGTTTACAGGCCGCTGATATTTAAAATAAAGTTTTAACACTGACTATATGCAAATTAGTAGCTACAGTTTTCTGTAGCTATTGTAATTGTTGAGTATACAAAGAGACTGGCTTCTTGTCTCACTTGTATGGGTCAATTTGGTGTGAATTCCTCTAATAAAAATCTTATAAGATTCGATAATCGTTTAAGACTTTTTTGTCAACAGCTAAATTAGCCCTGTTTGTATATACATGTACATATATATATCTATATATATATATGTATATACATACATGCATATATATATATATATATATATCACGTTGCTATTATGTTAAATTACCGTATGTCCAAATTTGGCCAAATGCGTTTTTGACAATATTTAGTTTTGCTTGCAATAGCCGTTTCTTTTGGTCAAACTATTGTATCTCCAGCTGCTTCTGATGCCAAGATATAAAAAATTGTTAAAGTGTAGTACAACGGTTTTGCAATAGGATGGTGAAATTATTCTTCCATTTTCTGAAAAAGCAACGTTTTGGACTTAGACACTTTTACATAACAGCAACGATATATATATATATATATATATATATATATATATATATATA
>NC_068984.1:51246418-51248289 GCF_001194135.2 Octopus bimaculoides | reverse complement strand
ATATATAGTCAATCCAAACATGAACAAGCAACAACGCGAGGACGTGGAATAAGCACAGTGTTATTGGACGTTCAGGAAAGGAAAGAAAAGAAAGAGGATTTCACGTTTCGAGTGGAGCTCTTCATCAGAAATATGGAAAAAGTCCAAAGAAGGGAAGACGGAGAAAGAAAATCACCAACGATACACACGCGGTCACATATTGAAAAAAAAAATGGCGGAGGACACTCGCTGTTGGTAGGAGGAGGTGGGTTCGGAGGGGAGGAGGCCATAGAAGATATATATATATATATATATGTATATATATACATATGTATTATTATTTTATAAGCTTAAAGCTTGTAAGCGATCACCATACAATCACTAAAGAAAATAATCTAATAATGGGGCATATAAGCCCTCGAGGGAAGAAGGTAGGTTTTCCCGTACGCATGAGACTCGAACCCGTGTCCCATTACTTTCGCGACAAGTTTGTTAGCCATTTACACCAATCTGTCTGTGTATCTATCTGTGTGTCTGTCTATCTGTGTGTGTCTCTGTGTATATCTATCTATCTATCTATCTATCTATCTATCTATCTATCTGCCAATCCATCTGTCTGCCTGTATGCATGCGTATGTATGTAATTATACACACATAAGCATATGCGTATGAATAGATAATTAATTATATATGTGTGTGTGCATGTGTATGTGTGCTTGTGTGTGCAGGCGTGTA
Source organism: Octopus bimaculoides (assembly GCF_001194135.2). Lineage (NCBI taxonomy): Eukaryota > Metazoa > Mollusca > Cephalopoda > Octopoda > Octopodidae > Octopus > Octopus bimaculoides. The sequence continues at coordinate 51,247,575 of NC_068984.1, read as the reverse complement.
TATATGTGAATATATATATATATATATATATATATATATATATATATAAACATACACGGTCTATATGTAGTAATATGTCGTATACATACATATATATATATATACGATATCTAAAATCAATTACACACTCATGCGATACATGCACATACACACACACATACACACACATACACACACATACACACTTGCAAATAAATACATAAATATGGACACGTTATATTGATTTTATGTCAGTTTTCTACATACATACATACATACATACATATAAAGACATTCGCACATACAAGCATACACACATACAGTAATTTAATTATCTATACACGCCCCCGCCACACATAAACTAAAGCATACATACATAAATATGTATTCATTTATACATACATGCATACATATATATATATATATATATGTCTTCAACGTGACACTAACATGCATCACTAATCGGATGTTATGGCGAAAATAAATAGACAAACACACAGAAATAAGTAATTTTTAACCTCTGCATATAAACATCAGTATAACCTCTTTCCTTGAACCTTTCCAATCGCCAAGATCCCCACGAAAACCCCCTTCCATCCCCTTCTGCAACAACTGCTCTACAAAGAAGCGAACACACAAATAATTGCTGAACTGGTTAAAATAATTCTGTTTTATTGTAAGATCAATAAATAGATATGAACTGTTTTATTTTGTTGTGTTGTGTTTTTATGTATGTATGTATGTATGTATGTATGTATGTATGTATGCATGTATGTATGTATGTTCAGGTATGTATATATATATATGTCTTGGTGAATGTATGTGGATGCTCCTTACTGCATGGTTTGTGTGTGTGTTTGTGCACGTCTTCTACGTCCAACGTTCTTTCTTATATATATTTGCATATTTCTATCTTGTGTTTGTGTGTGCATGTGTGTGTGTGTGCGTGTGTACGTGTTGTATATACATATGTCAATGTATGTAAGTATTGTTTACAACATGTATACATAGCTATTTATTTATGCTTGTAGGTGTGCGCGTGTTTTTCTTTTTGTTCGAAAGCTTTGTAAGGACGTCTTACTTTCTGTGTATGTCCGTATGTACGAACAATGGAAATCTTACGTTTGTGTGTGTGTGTGTGTGTGTGTGTGTGTGTGTGTGTGTGTGTGTGTGTGTGT
>NC_068984.1:51243175-51245921 GCF_001194135.2 Octopus bimaculoides | reverse complement strand
ACACACACACACACACACACACACACACACACACACACACACACACACACACACACACACATATATATATATAGAGAGAGAGCGAAAGAGAGAGAAGGCGAGAGAGAGCGAGAGCGTGAGAGGGAGAAAGACAGAAAAACGGATTCAGATAGATGGTTAGATATATAGACAGAAAGATATGTCTGTGCGTGTATGTCTTGATGCCATAGCGTAAATAATGCAAGTATTATTTGTTAATGTTATAGAGTGTATTGTTTTGTAAATTATACAGTTTTGTTTTTTTATGTTACACGATGTTGTGTGTCGTAAATTTTATTATGTTTTATATTTTAAATAACGAAGCTTTGTTTTATGTTGTATACATTGATGTTATTACTGTGCAAATAATTAATTCGCTGGATTAATTGCATGCTATACAGCTAGCCATAGCAAAGGAAAACAAAACAGCAGTTCGTGTAGACGCCCGTTTTATCGGTGTTGCTTTCGCTTTTGTGTTGCATTGCTTTCGCATTTGCTGCTGCTGCTGCTGCTGCTGTTGTTGTTTTTGCTATTGTTTGTTAAACTATACGAATTCTAAGACAAAAATCAATTACTAAGCAAAAAATAAAAGAAGAAGAAAGAAAATGTATAGATTTTGTTTTGCTTTTAGAATGTTATATACTTTATTTATCATATGTGCGTTCTTCAGCGCTGCGATAAGCTGAGTCGATAAAGTGTCGGACGAACTAGACATTTGAAATCGATCAATGGCTCTTATCCCTTGTCAATCGTTTTATACCATCTTCACAATCAAGACAATTAACTCTCACTTTGTCTGCTTCCTGTGTTTCTATATTTCTTTCTGTGTTCACCTTGTTGGTATATACACGAATGACCGTCTAGCCATTTTTTTTTTCAGACATAGTGTATTTAATGTCACTATATCACTGCATCGACCAGCCTATTGAGTGATTCTATACATCCCTGGTCACAAAGCGCTTCCTCGTATTGTTGTAGCTTTCGAATGATGCTACCCACAAGTTAGGTGGACAGGCCAGTATTTCCCCTGAACGGATCACCAGCCCATCGCAGGGTTACCTATTTACGAGGGATTGGTGAAAAGTTCCTGGCTTTAATCGTATCGCAATAGGCCTGGCTGGGGGCCCAAATTTCCTAGTTCTTTTATAAGGCTTTAGAAAAACTGAAGGACAACTGCAATAAGTGTGTGAATCTGAGAGGAGAATACGTTGAATAAAATCATAATTAACTGATCTTCCTGTATTTTCTTTTAGGCAAACTCTGGAACTTTTCAGCACCCCTCGATGTGGGAGCAACGTAACATAAAATGTTTGCTCAAGAACAAACGCACCTTCTAGCAATCGAAATCACAGTCACATATATACAACCACATACACATATATACAGTAACACACGTGCATACACGCAACTAAAACGCACACATAACTCGACACACACACATACACACGCACACACATGCACACACACAAAATACCCACACATAGATACGCATACATGTACACATGCACATACACTCACACGCACACACACATATACACTCACACGCACACACACATATACACACGCACACAATACACGCACGCACACGCAAATGAACCCACACATACCTCCCATACATACCCAACACACACTCATACATATACGCACACAGTTATACACACATGGACGCACACATGCACATACACGCACACACATAGAGTAACGTACATTTACTCTACAGACACATCCCCACACACAACCTTACGCATACACACATACACACACATACATGCACAAACAAATACACACAGACACACAATGCACACAAAACACACACACATACAACATATACATATACGCACACACACATACTTCAAACTACCAGTTAAACACCTTTCTACTGACCATTCTCTTACGTGAAGGGAGACACACAACAGACAGCCACTCCTACCAACATTCTTACTATAAATTCCTACGACATTAAGAGACGCAAAGTCCAACCACACACATACATAAACAGCCACAACCACACACGCACACACACACACAGAGCTGCGCGCACGCACATACCCACACATACCTCCTTCTCTTGTACACTCCTTTCTTAGAAAGAACTTTTTCTTCACCTATTCCCTTCTGGTCATTTCAAAATGTGACGCGTGTGTATCGTTGACGATTTTTTTCTCTCCGGCTTCCTTTCTTTGGACTTTTTCTATATTTCTGATGAAGAGCTCCGCTCGAAACGTGAAATCCACTTTCTTTTCTTTCATTTCCTGAGCGTCCAATAGCAGTACTTGTACCACGTCCTCGCATCGTTGTTTTTTCTTGCTTGTTCTTGTTTGGATTGACTATATACGTATATATATATATATATATATATACACACACACACGCATATATATATATATATATATATATATATATATATAATATATGAGTATATGCATATATATGTACATGTATGTATATACGTTCATCTACATGTACATATAGAAACATAACTGGGTACATGACGTGGCAAAAGAAAAAGGACAAAATGGTAAACAAGGTGCAACAAACAAGCAGGCCACATAAAAACATCCCCTTCATCAGCTGCCATCATTAGAACTCCGGCGTTTCGAAGAATTAAGGCAATACGCATCGTTAAAATGGTTCTTCCCACGAGCACAGATTAAATTGTTTTCGTGGAGGGTAGTGGCGGACGGAAAACAAGACAGGAAAACGAAACGGTGAAATAAACAAACAAAAA
>NC_068984.1:51240046-51241391 GCF_001194135.2 Octopus bimaculoides | reverse complement strand
CACACACACACACACACACACACACACACACACACACGCGCATGCGCTGGCACAAACTCACACGCACGTCATACAATGCCCAACAACAATTAAGACAACAGAACAGAAGGAAGAACATAAACAACCGTGTTACAAACAAACCAACGACAGAAACCATAATTACGAAGCAGAACCAAATGAAAAGACAGCAACAATGAAATCCACAACGAACATGAAAAACGAAAACAACCACAACAACATAGACAACCACTACTACGTTGTCAACAACACAGAATTATATCTCAAAAAAAAAAAAAAAAAAGTAATAGAAAAACAAATATGCACCTTCAAGTCCACAACAATTACAACAAAGAACTTGGCAACGGTACACAAGACATTTCATCTTTGATCTTTTGCCCCTCTCTTCATAATACCATATAAAAAGCTTGGCGTTTTCTTATTGTTTTTTTTTTCTTCTGTCAATTTGATTAACCCGAAAACTTTTTTCTATATTCTCCGTTTAACTTCAAACTACTATTACTACTACTACTACTACTACTACTACTACTACTACTACTACTACTACTACTACTACTACTACTACTACTACGACTACTACTATTACTACTACTACTCACGGATATATTAATGTTAGTTATATATTTATATATATATATATATATTTGTGTGTGTGTGTGTGTGTGCGTGTGTGTATGTATGTATGTGTATATGTAAGTATGTATACGCATTCATATATCTGTACTTATGTATAGTGTCTATTGTTACATCCTATCGTAGTATCATGGTGGTTGGATTCCAAGAATATAAAAACAACAATCTTCACTGGATTTTCACGGTAGTTGAAGAAGCATAAGACAAGACGCCAATGTCACGTGACGTGTGACAACACACGGTCTTTGTATATTGTTCTAAAAGGCGAGACGCCATGACTGCGTTCGCAAGTCGTTTAAGGAAGGTGAGTCATGGGATAAACTATAACTTAAATTTGAATGCACTGGGAAAAATACATAACCAGTCTGTATCTGTGACTAAAGTTATTTCACAAGTAGGTCTACATCAAATTTAAAAGGATATGTTGTTGCTGTTGGCACTCCGTCGCTTACGACATCGAGGGTTCCAGTTGATCCGATCAACGGAACAGCCTGCTCGTGAAATTAACGTGCAAGTGGCTGAGCACTCCACAGACACGTGTACCCTTAACGTAGTTCTCGGGGATATTCAGCGTGACACAGTGTGACAAGGCTGACCCTTTGAATTACAGGCACAACAGAAGCAGGAAGAAAGAGTGAGAGAAAGTTGTGGTGAAAGAGTACAGCAGGGTTCGCCACCATCCCCTGCCGGAGCC
>NC_068984.1:51237066-51239385 GCF_001194135.2 Octopus bimaculoides | reverse complement strand
CTCCACCAGTACACAGAAGCTCCACCAGTACACAGAAGCTCCACCAGTACACAGAAGCTCCACCAGTACACAGAAGCTCCACCAGTACACAGAAGCTCCACCAGTACACAGAAGCTCCACCAAATGCATTTAAACTCACGACAAAGAGTATCGCTAAAGAGTTGGAACTTGTAAGGATTGGTTTGCAGAATTTTTCTGATAACAACCCGAACCGTGAATATAACATTAAGTTTACAGCTGAAGTTTACAATCAGCTCAGCTTCTACACTGAGCTGTATGAAGAGATGATGTGCCGTAAACATTAAATAACTTTAAATAAAGATGTTGAAGATAATGAGCTACAAGTTAGAAGATAGTATTCCTCATCCCCCGAGTGGCTTTCGTTCCAGAACCAACACCTTTTCACACAGTAAAAATATTTTTGCGGCCGAAACTTACGATTCTTATTCACTAGCGAGTTCCTCTTCAAATGTTCTTTTGTATTCATATTATACTTTGTGTAGAAACTATTTTTACTCATAAAGGCGGTCGCGTTGCTTGTTTTGCTACTGTTACTGCATGAAAAAGAAAAACAACAACGTCGGAACGCACTGTAAGAGGATTTCCCGTTACAACAAGTTTTCAGGAATGCGTTGATTCTATAACAAGAGGCTCCTGTATTTATTCATGTACACACACACACACACACACACACACACACACACACACACACACACACAATGTTTGTGTGTGCATGCGTATTTGCGGATGTAAATGTGTGCATAAATAATTTTTCAATCGAATCTTTATACGTTCTGGAAGATTCGAACATGAATATTGATCTACTTCGGCGAATCGCATGTTATGAACGCACATTACCTGGGAGTGGTTTCTGACGAAACTCATTAACTGTGCTCTTGCCAGACTCATCGGAACACTAGAGTAGTTTTGACTGGGGAGACACATGACTAGGCGGAAACATCGCAGGGGTCTCCATACCCCCCTACAGCGTTGAACTTTGAACTGTATGTGTTATGAACAGATATCGTCTAAAGGGAAAAGGCGTTCTCTGATGACGAAAAACAACAGGGATTAGATATTTCCGTTCGAATCTGCCAAAACGTTTTATGACAGAAAGGATACATTATTGTGTGGATATACGCTGTTTTGTGTGCATCCTATGGATTATTATGTATATAAATATATGAATAAATACGTGTGTATGTGCATGTGTTCGTGCGCGCGAGCGTACATTATGCACAACATGCGCGTTCACGTATGCGTGCATATATATAAATATACGTGTATATATACATATATATGTATGTATATATGTGTATGTATATGTATACATATATATACATATATATATATGTGTGTGGGTATGAATAAATACATGCATATATACATACATATATCTCTCAAATATTAAATAAAGTTTATAGGACACTCTATTCATCCAATAAATATTCCATTTATCTCCTAATTCAATTCCATTTACGCAACCCCCTATGTACACACATGCACACATACAACACATATTTACATATACACATATAAATACATAATTCAAAATAGAAACCCCACACAAACATACGCTGAAAGAGATACTTATCCTAAGGGAATGATATAATGATGGTAATAAATTTACGCAATTTTTTCAACTCTCTCTATAACAATAATAATAATAATAATAATAATAATAATAATAATAATAATAATAATAATAATAATAATAATAAGAAGAAGAATTGTTGTAGTAGTAGTTGTTGCTATTGCATTTTTTTTATTGTTGTTTTGTTTTCTGCGAATTTTATGACGAAATTACTCATATAAAGTAACAACGATATGAACAACAAAACAATGAAGAGGAAAAGAGCAAGAAAGACAACGAAGAATGAAAGTAACAGAAAATACAAGATTCATAAGGATACAACAATCCAGCAAAACAAACAAGATATTACACAACAACAACAACAACAACAACACAAAGACCAATACCAACAACAAATGACATTAAACACGTTGACAATAACAACAACAATTTCATTGACAACAAAAAGGAAAATCTGAAGAACAAAAAAAATAACCAAAATAACAAACAAGAAAGGAGACCACACAACGACAACGGTGAAAGCAATAATCACAACAACAACAACAACAATGACGACAAAACATCATCAACAACAATAAATAGCGTAGGCAAACAGCTAAACAAGAAAGTAGAGATCAAACAACGTAAATAACATTAACAACAATAAATCACAACGACAAATACTTTTATAAATAATTGCTTTAGTCATGCCACCATCAACACCACCACCACCACCACCACCACCA
>NC_068984.1:51236084-51236804 GCF_001194135.2 Octopus bimaculoides | reverse complement strand
CGCCTCCGCCTCCATCGCCTCCGCCTCCATCGCCTCCGCCTCCATCGCCTCCGCCTCCATCGCCTCCGCCTCCTTGGCCGCCGCCGCTGTTTTCTACTATGGTGAGTGTTTATTTTCTGAAACCTGTGTGTATATTCATTTCCTTTAGTTTGACACGGTGGTCCTATATTCTATGTTAAAATTCGTTGAACTGGATGTATGTGTGTGTGTGTGTATATCTTCTTTCCTTATATATATCTTTTTCTATATATATGCACAGACATGTATGTATATATATATGTGTATATTGATATCATTAAATATTGGGAACGGTGAAACTCGAAGCAGATAAAACTATAAATGATAGCGTGTGAATACTGGGTTAAAAAACCCTTTGGACAGAAAAAGTCGAAGGCTACCTACCCGTAGTACATATTTACAGAAGATGTAAGTTCGCGTCCCATTGGCAGCCTTCGACTTTTTCTAACCAAAGATTTTATTCTTTTTTCAATCCAATATTGACACTTATAGTTTCATCTGGTTCGAATTTCGCCATTCAAAGAAAAACCAAATTCCTAATTATTTCATATTCTCTTGAAATTTCTAAATTCTCGTAACGTATATATATAAATAAATTCCTCTATTTACATAATATTGAGGTCTCTTTCTTTTTTTCGTTGTCTTTTCTATCAATATATATATATATATATATATATATATATATATATATATATATATATA
>NC_068984.1:51233004-51235144 GCF_001194135.2 Octopus bimaculoides | reverse complement strand
CATGATGTCCATGTCATATCTAATAGCCTTATGATTCGGCGCGAATCATCATAATACAGGCAACTCTTTCCCACTATTCAGATGACTTCTAGTCCTCCAAATCAGCTAACCCTCTCTCAACTACAACTTTAATCTTTATACTCTCCAACGCCGTTAACGGTTCACCAATACATCAAGCTGTTCCTGAAAAAACTAGACATAAAATGTTGCCAAACTTAACCCGAACACATAGTATATTGAAGCACAAAGCTTCAAATTTGTGGGAGATTTATATTGAATTAAATCGAATTCACATACCCGACTGGTGGTTTATTTTATCGGCACCCGAAGATGGAAAGTCAGTCAGGCTTTGCGAGATTTTAACCGTAATTACATACCGCTTTCATTTTGTCTGGGCGCTTTAACATTTCTACCAATTTACTACCTACGAAAATTAATGATATCTTGGAAGTGATGAAATATATCACTTCGCGTATCATCAGTATATGTAGCCACAAAGGTATAAAATGAGGTAAGGAAAATATTAATCATAAAAGAGAAAATGAGGTTTAATGTGGTAAAAAATACAATATTGATTACGCTTTGAAACATCCAGTATTGCGTGTGTGGGTAGATGCATGTTAAGTATTTTATGTGTGTATCTTGGGAGGGCTAAAGTAAAGTGACTCGGCTTCTGTATCATATTTGAACACATTTTATCGCCTTTCTCACCATGCTAGACAAAAAGAAAAAATCCACCCCTGCCTAAGGGAATTGAACTCAGAGATGTGAGGGCGAAGTAATGAATTAGATATCACAAGGCGTTGGGTGCATTACATATCTAATACATACATACATACATACATACACACACACACACATATATATGTGTGTGTGTGTGTGTGTGTGCGTGTGTGTATGTATGTATATATATATATTATGCAGACACGCAGGCGTATATATCTATAATATATACGCATAAGCATATCTGTATTATATATGTAATTATTTTTATGTATATACATACATGCACGCACACATAATATACATATATGCATATATATATATATATATATATATATATATATATATATACATACACACACACACATCGTAATTATGATTTCCTACATTGAGAATATGGTATTTTGAAGTGGATATCTAAATTCATTTGTTGATTTTAAGTGTACGATAGTCATAGCATGCATATTCCATTTAATACACTAACGGACACACACATAAACACACACACGCGCACATATATACACACATGAAATAACTTGAAGCAAACCCCGGAGTGGCCATTAATTATATTGAATAAGAAGAAAATTGGCTAGAAAAGAAAAAAGAAAAGGTATGAAGTATAGTGTAAAAAATGTATTTTTAAATTCCATAGAAACATATAGACAGTATTTTAAAAGGATATCAAGTTTCTTTGAATATTAGAAATTTGCAGAGCAGAAAACATTCCTTAGTTTATTAATGCGTAGAAAGAAATAAGAAAATATGGTTGTACGTAGAAATCTGACAATCACTAGCTCGACTTGCAAGAAATAACATCTTCTCTAATTACATCCTACCATCTTGAAAGAAGTGAATGACACATTACCCCATGTAATCCTAGATTTATTTTATCTGAGTGGGAGAACTGCGTAAGTAGCGGAATATCTTTGAAGGTCCGTTGAACCAGGGTTGGTCTGGGGTTAAAGTGCAATAGCAGGTCAGTGAAGGGAGACTCAATGTGGTCGTACGATCTGCTGGAATTTGTAGCCAAATCTCTCTTGGATCATTATTTTACATCATGGAAACAAAGTAGGACAGGCTTGGTAATGTAGTACTGAGTGCACTGGGCATTGTGAAAAAAACTGCATGGTCAGTACTGGATTTTATTTTTGAACATAGGTCTACTTGATCAGAACTGACATGGGACAAAACTACTACCATCACCAGCACTACCAGCACCACCAGCATCACCAATAGTAGTAAAGTTATAGAAGACATACGTTGCATTATTTATTTTTTGTTCTGAATTCAAATTCGACTTTGCTTAGAAATTCCAGGGTCGAACCTAAAACAATATGCACCTATTAACCACACACACACACGCACACACACACACACACACACACACACACACACACACACACACACACACACACAC
>NC_068984.1:51230912-51232911 GCF_001194135.2 Octopus bimaculoides | reverse complement strand
TATATATATATATATATATATATATATATATATTGGGTTGGTGCATAATTATTGAGGCTTTTTTTTTCCAATAAATTTTATTCAAGAAAAGCAATAACAATATTTAACAAAAACATCTTTAAATGACGGTCTGACAGTCTGCCAAACAAATGGGAAGCAGTAATTGAATTAGATAGTGAATATGCTCCGGAATAATCATTTACAGATGTTTTTGTTATATGTTGTTATTGTTCTTTTTTTTTTTTGAATAAAATTTGTTGAAAAAAGTTGCAATAATTATGCACCAACCCAATATATACATATCCACATTCAAGCACATGACCATAAGTACACCGTCGAAGAATTTGAAAGCAGAAAGTTTCTAAGGTTACCATTGCTTGAATATAAATGATATAAATTTGTGTGAAGCCTTATTAGAAACAGGATATTATAGTCTACTTAAACAAAATCCTGGCTCATATCCTTTTAGGTGGGGAACAAAATATTAGTCCACCACATGCTGCTACATAATTTTGCTTTCAAGGACTAAGTACAAAGCCCTACATTAGCGTGAGTATGAATAAGATGTATGTTCACCCCTTGTTAACAAAGTTAGCAAAACAGTTCATACGTTCAAAGTGTTTTTCATATCACTCTTCGGAGTGTTTGATTTTTTTGCCAAGTTTAAAGTGCTTGAATAAGAGTTACTACTATTGATGTTATTTCTCTGCAAGTCATCCGTATTAGAACTAATATACAATGAAAATTGTTCCAGTCGGAATTTTCACACCTTTCCGCTCTAATTCATGTGTCTAGCGCAACAATTTTAAAAAGTTGAGAGCGATTGGCTGCTATTTCTAACTAAATAACCACATAAAGTTTTCTCAGTTGGCTGCTGTAATATTTGTTGTTTTGAACCAGCTGTTATAATTTTATTTGGTTCTTAATACATTGAATATATTTGATTCATATTTAAAAAGTATGTAAACTCTGTAATTGTTGTTGTGGTCGAACGCAATTTCATGATACGGAGAAGTACTTGCATTACAAGTGTTTTTATCTGAAATCGTATGCTGAAACTAAAGCGATTGCAGCGTGGGAGGCATAAGTTAGCCGTTCAGAAACACACAAAGACCCTTAACTTCATTTAAACATTTATTTGTTGTATGGTGTCAGAACTTTCGTCGCTCGAAACTGTCAGCAAAAAGGTCGCAGTTTCGAGCGTCGAAAACTCTGACGCCAAAGTGCTTAAGTTAATATAATGGTCTTTATGTGTTTCTAAATGCCTAACTTACATCTTCCACGCTGCAATGGCCGAGATTTTATATTTAATTTAAAAATGTTGCAAAGTGTTCATGTATTCTTCGCTAACCAGCTATTTTCTGCTGGCTGTATTGATCGTTTAGTATAATGAAGCTGTATAGATCGTCTAGTATAGAAAAACCTTTAACAATTCTGTGACGAACCATAACAGTCGCAATAGGTGCAACGAAAATTCTGACACCAAATAATAAATGTTTGAGCAAGTTAACAGTGTTTGTGTATTTTCAATGGTTACTACGTATCTTCACACTGTAGTTGTTTTAGTTTTAATACAAAGTCGCAGATCAAGTCATTTGCCAGACAAGTACATTTCCGTAATTTTATTAAGACATTTAATGAAACAAAAATTATTTTAGAGGGAAGATTTATTCATAACATTTATTTTTAAATTTTCAATACTATTTTCTTTTAACTTAAAAAAAAAAAAAACAGATTTTTATAAATCATTTTAAAAGACACCTATCTCGTGGAGTCACAGAATTTTTTCAAAGAAGTATATAGTTCCTCGGAATCCACTTTGCGTGGAGGCATAAACTTAGATAACCATAACCGTCACTTATATGTGAGCATAACTTGGTGGCATGACCCATGTTTTCTAATTGTTTTGGGTGCTTATGTGGACAACTACTTGGCTTTTCCATGCCCGGTCCAGTGGTACATCAAGAGAATGAGAGCTGGCGGAGAGAGAGAGAGAGAG
>NC_068984.1:51224004-51230173 GCF_001194135.2 Octopus bimaculoides | reverse complement strand
GATCTGACAACAAAAGAAAGCTTTGGAAAATTTATGATTCAAGAAGAAGGCTAAGCAAAAAGACAAACAAAAAATGTAAAAACTCCTCACAAAAGACACAGGAAACGTACAGCATACGTTGCAGCCTACCGATACGGTTAAGAAATAAAAATATCATAGTTGAGACCCAGAACTAACCGCTTTTCTCTATTAATCTATGCATGTGATTAGGAAAAAAGCCAAGCCATACATTTCTATTTATCACGCTTGCGTGAGATAAATGCGTATCGATTGATTGATCGGTTGATTGATCCATTGCTTAGCGGATATTTCTGCACTTAACATTCACCACTAACATTTTAGCATGATCAGTAGACGCCTTGAGTGTCTATTCATACGTACTGTAGCTGTTTAACAGTACATTAGTAGCAGCAGTAGCAATAGTAATTTAGCTCCCAGTTCAGACCTATAATCAAAGGCGCTCCTGTCGTGACCATTTTTATTTTTTTCAAGCACAGTATATAACGATTTCATACATCGATGTCCAGCCTTTGTTCATGGTAGTTAGGTGAAATTTGAAGGTTATTTCTAGCATATCGAGTTGCCAGGTCGAGACATCTTCCATGTCTATGATTGAAACTATCGTCTGGTACGGATTAAAACTGTCGTCTTCTATGGAGTCTTCAGTTTCTGTCTTTCATTTTCCGTTTTAGATATATCTTTTCCGTTTAAATATGGAACAAAGCAAGCAAGAAAGTGGCAAAAAGAAAAAAAATTACAGGCTGTGCGTGAGAAGAATTAGCAAATGAATGATCCTCAGAAAGAAGATAACCGAGGGTGACAGTGAGAAAGAGGAAGCGACAGAAATAAAGAAAAAGAGAAGCTTACACATGCGTACATATGTATATGTGAGTATGCGGGAAAAGGGACCGAGAGAAAGAAAGAGACTGAGAGAAGGAGGTAGAAAAATACAGGCATATCAAATACCATACAACATAAAATCTCAGTATCAAGAAGTTGTGCCACATTTGCCAAATGACAACTGAAAATAGCTCCAAATAAAAGGGAGATAATCTCAAGAATCAACCAGAGTGGACACGTCATTAAGGAAAAGGACAAGATTTTTGCCTGGAGATAAGATGACATTTGCAATCATATCTTTCTGCCTCAACAAGCGTCATCAGATCAATAAATGTCCTAACTTATCTTCAGGAGCCGAAGGACATTCACATATACAGAAAGAGTAGTAGAAAACATTTATGGTTTAGGTAATTTGCATAAATTAAATAAGAATAAGCTAATATGAATGCATGCGTTTGTGTCTGCTTGTAGACGTGTGTGTATGCATGTGTGCACGTGTGTTTCTGTTTACAAAATAAAGAAAAAGTACTGAGGCAGAGTTTTTATCTATAAAGAATCAGGTGCTTATTCACTCCTTTGCTACTCAGAGTTTCACGTGTGTGTACTCGATCTGGTAATCCTAGGAAAACTGGGCTATGATGGAAGAGAAATTTGTAAGAGCTACTAGTTAGGTTGAAGATGGTCAATGTTGCAGTTTGTATGGCTGCTACCAGCTTTGGCAGCAGTGGCATGGGGAGAGAAGCTTTTCAGGGATTACTGCGCTGCTGCACTTAGAGTCTATCGACTGGCTTTTGGTTGCAGTTATCCCCAGAAGTAATCTTCTCTGAAGAGGGTAAATGCATATTTCACATCTGTTCAGCGAAATTAATAGGTGTTTCTCGTATTTTATGATTCTGAATGTTTTCGTGAACCACAGTTTGTATTTTTATATTCCGAAGCTAAATGAGTATATTTCCCCCGCCTGTACCGCTTTTTATATTTTGGGTTCACATTCCGATCTACTCTATATCCTTAGATGTATTAACCAACACTATATTTCATGACATTTGTAAACAATATATCTATGCAATAATGTTCTTGGACAGAAAATGAGTGAATTGCTGAACAGTATTATTAACAATACATCTATACAAGATACATAGACGTGTTCTGTAGTAACTTATAGCAATAAAAGGAATTACCGTGAACAAATCAGTGATTTGAATATGCAAACTGCATTATACATACATTTGTTCTTTAGTAAATTATAACAAAAAAACGAAAGACCATAAACACACCAGTAAATTGAATATGCAAACTGGTCTACCCAGTTTATTTCAGCCTTTAAAATTAGTGAGTTTATGAGCAGCGTATTTGCAGGTAATTAAGGAGGGTACATAATTATTGACATAGATTGCAGCAAGAATTGAAACATCAAAATGTACGTACAGCTGTTCCTTCTTTGTTTGTCCACGAACATATTGAACAGACGTGTTGCTTACAGTCGTAAAACCCAAATGTGGCTAAAGTACCATATCATTCGAGTCAGAAGGGACGTGCTCCAGCATGGCGTTGGCTGTGATGACTAAAACGAAGCAAAAGAACGTATAAGAGAGAGAGAGAGAGAGAGAGAGAGAGAAGACAGACAGAGAAAGAAAGAGGGGCGAGACAGAGATAGCTAGAGAGAGTGTGAGAGGGAGAGAGTGAGAGAGAAAGATGTAGAGGATATTGGACTGAGGGGTCAGAAATAGAAATATGTGTATGTGTGTATGCTTTTGTACTTTTATGTGTAAACGTGTGTGTGTGTGT
Organism: Octopus bimaculoides; assembly: GCF_001194135.2. Classification (NCBI taxonomy): domain Eukaryota; kingdom Metazoa; phylum Mollusca; class Cephalopoda; order Octopoda; family Octopodidae; genus Octopus; species Octopus bimaculoides. The sequence continues at coordinate 51,227,545 of NC_068984.1, read as the reverse complement.
GTGTGTGTGTGTGTGTGTGTGTGTTTACTTAAAGATTATGCTACTTAGCTGCGGAGAGAGGGGGTGAGGAGAAGTGTGTGTGTGTGTGTGTAGAAAGAGTGGGAGGATCGGTAGTTCAAGACCATTTGGCAATGTGGTTTAAAAGTGTAGGTTTTAATTTATGGGGTTAGAGAACATTCTTCAAGGCCTCCACGACTGTCTGTCTCCTGTAATTACGTAATAACAACGGCGTAGTATCGACGGTCGGGGTGTCGATAGGGGTGCTGATGTTGGGAGCGGAGATGAGGGTGGTGGGTGGTGTTGTTGGCCGCTTTAGCGTAGGTGGTTTCGGCTGGAGAAATAGTGATGTGAAGTAAAGTAGGTGACTGATCACTGCTGAAATTGTTGTTGTGTAGGCCTATGTCAGCCTTGACTGAGCTATAAATAAAAACGTTCCAGTCGTGACCATCTTGCGATTTTCTAATGTTATTAGCGCATTGTTCAGTTTGTTCTTTCTTTTATTTTTTAAGAGAGATTTGGCCGTTATTGTTGATTAACCCAATTTTTATCTGATTGAGCAGACCTCTGGCCAAAGACATAGTCAAAGCCATAACTGACCTGACTTCATCGTGGGCCACCATCTTGAAATTAAACACAAAGAGTAACTGTATTGTCACCGATAGAATACAATATCGCAAAGGCATATTCCAAGGGAACAGCTTCTCTGTGATGTTGTTTATACTTTCTGTAAACTCCTTGTCATTCATGTTAAGGAAGTCTGAAGGATATCTCACTGATTCACAAGGAAACAGAAATACCAAAATTACTCACTGTTTCTTTGTACAATATATACCGAGAGTGAAGGGAGATATAATTAAAATATAATACAATGTATTTATGTATATATACGCAAACACACACACATACATAAATACACACACACACACACACACACACACACACACACACACACACGCATACATTTATATTTATATATTACTACATAAATCATACGTGCCTATCTGCTTAGCTACATGAATATCTATCTATCTATCTATCTATCTATCTATCTATCTACCTGTCTGTCTGTCTGTCTGTCTGTCTGTCTGCCTGTCTGTCTTTCTATCAGTCTGTTTACGTTTTTTATAAGCACACATAAATTTGCATGCATACATACATACATACATACATACATGCATGCATACATACATACATACATGCATGCACACTTTCAAACGTACGTACAATTACATACAGATACGCACATTGGTCTCATGTCAGCATTCTTAAAACAGAATGAGGGTTTCCATTCTACGAACGTCAGAAATGTTGACAGCAGTTCAGATAGTTCAACATCAACACAATACATCGCCAAGAAACGAATGAGTGCTACAGAACGATCCCTGTAACTATGGCAAACGTCTATATAATATTTCATAAAATAGAAGTAAAGAAATCTATACACTCAAGATATACTGGCATTACAAAGTACTTATACATATGTTATGTATATACATATATACATATATACATACGTGTACATTCATACATATACATACATAGATTTATTTATACATACGTACATTTATATATTATTATACATACAAAAACGTACGCATATGCGTATAAATATAGTTGCAAATATACATATATGTACATATTTACATGTATACGTTCGTAGAATGGAAACCCATATTTTGTTTTAAGAATGCTGACATGAGACCAGTGTGTATGAATTAATGTTTATATGTATGTGAAGGCGCATGACTCAGTGGTTAGAGCGTCGGGCTCGCAATCATGAGGTAGTGAGTTCGATTCTCGGACCAGGCTGTGTGCTATGTTCTTGAGCAAGATACTTTGTTTCACGTTGCTCCAGTTCACTCAGCTGTAGGAAATGAGCTGCGACGTCACAGGTGCCAAGCTATATCGGCCCCTTTGCCTTTCCCTTGGATAATATCGGTGGCATGGAGAAGGGAGGCTGGTATGCATGGACAACTGCTGGTCTTCCTAAACAATCTTATCCGGACTTGTGCCTTGGAGGGGAACATTCTAGGTGCAATTTCATGGTCATTCATGACAGAAGTGGGGTCTTTACCTTTTTATACATATATGTATATATGCATGTGTATATGTATATATATATGAATGGATATATACTTATATGTAAATATTCATATCCATACGCGCATATAGAGAAATGTGTGGATATATACGTATGTGCGTGTGTGTATGAAAGAAGCCCGGCGTATATATGTGTGTGTGTGCGTGTACACACACACACACACACACATACACACACGTGTGTATATATGTATATATTAATATGTGTGTGATTTTATGGGTGTATGTGCGTGGTGTTTGTACGTATGTGTATTTCAGTGTGTAAATATAACTTCGAGTTGCCTTGAGTACTTTGCAAGTTTCTTTTGCTATACTTGAGCTTCCGGGCTCGATTTCATTGTGAAATCTTCGGCGATTATCTTCAGAATTAATATTCGTTGAATTTGAAACTTGCAATTGAAACTATGTAGAAGCCGTCGAGTGGACTAGATGCAATTTAAATGGTAAAACTTTACTACATACTAAATCACATTTAACTACAAGTATCTATGAAATACTTGCCGACTTACGTGCTAATTCAATGACTAGGCAATTCTGTTGATCTCTCATGAACTGTATGTATAGCTTCACGCGTCGAAAGATACAGAAGATGCATAAGTTACTTTTAAGTTATATTATTATTAATTATTATTATTATTATTATTATTATTATTATTATTATTATTATTATTATTATTATCGTTGTTGTTGTTGTTGTTGTTGTTGCTAGCACTGTTATAGGCAGCGAGCTGGCAGAATCGTTAGCACACCGAGCGAAATTCTTAGAGGTATTTTTGTCAGCCGCTACGTTCCGAGTTCGAATCTAGCTGAGGTCGACTTTGTCTTTCATCCTTTCGGTATCGATGAATTAAGTACCCGTTACGCACTGGGGTCGATGTAATCGACTAGCCCCCTTCACCCCCAATATTTTCAAGGCCTTGTTCCTAGAGTAGAAATATGATTATTTTTATTAAGGTGGCGAGCTGGCAGAATCGTTAGCACGTTAGGCGAAATGTTTAGCGGTATTTCACCTATCTCTACGTTCTTAGTTCAAATTCCGCTGAGTTCGACTTTGCCTTTCATCATTTTGAGATCGATAGATTAAGTACCATCGAAACACTGGGGTCGATGTAATCGACTAGTAACTTCCTAAAAATTTCAGGCCTTGTGCCTTTAGTAGAAAAGATTATTATTATTATTATTTCAAATTTTACCGAGGTCTTAAGTTTCCTTAGCTTCTTATATAAACCTAACCCATATGAGTTGGTATGTGTATGTATGTACCTATATATGCATTCTTTTATTCTTAACATGTTTCGGTCATTTGACTGAGAGACCAGAACTAATTTTTGATGCCTAGTATATATTCTATCCATGTCTTTTGCTGAACCGCTAAGTTACTGGTTGTCGAGAGGTGATATCGGTGGGGGAGGGGTTAGGACAAACACAGACACAACACACA
>NC_068984.1:51221864-51222453 GCF_001194135.2 Octopus bimaculoides | reverse complement strand
ACACAACATACACACACACACAAATTTGTTACCATTTCAAATATGCTCGAGGCATATTCGAAACTTGTACGAAAGCTATTTACTGTACATTTTCTTGGACAAAATTCCTTGCTGTAGTCAAATAGGTGTAACTACACCGGGTCAGTTAACAGCGTCTCCTAACTAGACTGTTCGATGGATTCATTGCGGAGTGCTTATCTCTTCACAGTAAGAGAGACACAAGGGACAGGTTCTTCTTCCATCATTCCCTTCATCGTCCAATGACTGATTGTGCTAATCAGCGCTCGCCGGAAATAAAGTATGGAGTGACAGCACTAAACAGTAATGTGTATAAATACAAACTCACTATCAGGGTGTATTGAGAACTGACTCGGTGAATTTGCACCTAATTGTCTACAGCTACAAATTTTCTTCATATCAAAATACAACGAATGGCTTTTTTACGAGTTCGAATATGCGTCAAGCATATTTCACCAAAGCCTTGTGAGTGGATTTGGTAGACGGAAACTGGAAGAAGCCCGTCGTATAAGTATATATATATATATATATATGTATATATATGTGTATATGTTTGTGTGCCCCCCCCCCC
>NC_068984.1:51221611-51221854 GCF_001194135.2 Octopus bimaculoides | reverse complement strand
CCCCCAACATCGCTTGACAACCGATGCTGGGGTGTTTGCCTCCTTGTAACTTAGCGGTTCGGCAAAAGAGACCGATAGAATAAGTACTAGGCTTACACAGAATAAGCTCTAGGTCGATTTGCTCGACAAAAGGCGGTGCTCCAGCATGGCCCCAGTGAAATGACTGAAACAAGTAAAAGATAAAAGAAAGATAAATACATGTGTACATAAGTATACGTAAGTATACACAGTCAGACACACACA
>NC_068984.1:51221281-51221601 GCF_001194135.2 Octopus bimaculoides | reverse complement strand
AAGTATACGTAAGTATACACAGTCAGACACACACACACACACACACACACATACGCACAGGCACACGCACAAGCATACACACATGCACATACACACACACACCGACGCACACGTACATATACATATGTTATATTTGTGTTGATGTATTGATCTATAAATACATACAAATCACTTTTTTCTTTTTTCTCGGTAGGGACATAGAGGGACATAGACTTAGAAAGAGAGAGTGTGTGTGATTGTTAGTGTGTGTGTGTGTGTGTGTGTGTGTGTGTGTTAGTGTGTGTGTGTGTGTGTGATTGCTAGTGTGTGTGTGTGTGTGT
>NC_068984.1:51215516-51221271 GCF_001194135.2 Octopus bimaculoides | reverse complement strand
TTGATCGACCGACTGATAAGGTAATAAAGATGGACAGATAGGTGTGTTTATAGTTTTATCTTCAGCGTGCTCAATATCTACTGGTTTGTGGTGATGAAATATATATACATATGCATATACATACATATATATAGAAACAAATATATATCACACACACTTGCAAAAAGATATATACGCACATATCTATATAAACGTACACGCAGATATACATGTTACACGTGAGTGTGCTTGTAACATATTTACTATGGCATATCTAACTTTGTTCCCTTCAGGTATGAGATTAAAACAATAACTAATTATTATATTAATAGTTTATGGTACAATCATTAGATTATTGGGAGACAATGTCCCATCTTAATTCGTTACTCCCCTTTACATTCTTAGTTGAAATCCTGTGAAGTCCAGGAAATGTGGAATATGGATTTAAGAATGAAATGTATTGTTTTCTAACTTGCTGCAACATAAAACACACCAACTAATAAAAATAAGAAAATTCTAAAAACTGAAATGAAGTCAGACATTGTCGAATGCTTAATTAAATATGTATGAAGGGAAAGCTAATCCTCAGATATACGAATATCATTTATCTTTTACTTATTTCAGTCATAAGAGTGCGGCCATGGTTGGGGTACCGTCATGAATTTTTAGTCGAATGAATCGAAACCCAGCACTTATTTTTCTTAAGCCTCGTGTTTATTCTATCGTTAGTTTATTGCCGAACTGCTAAGTTGCGAGGACGTAAGTACTCCGTCAAGCGGTAGTGGGGAACAAACACTGACACTGACACTGACAAACACACACACACACACACACACACACACACACACACACACACACACACACACACACACACACACACACACACACACACACACACATTCTCTCTGTCTATTTGTAGGCATGTGCATGTATGTATAAGTGCATGTATCTGAGCATGTATGTGTGTATATATGTGTGTGGATAGGTATATATGTGTGTGGATCTGTATATAGATATATCTGTGTCTGTGGTTACGACGACGAGGGTTCTAGTTGATTCGATCAATGGAACAGCTTGCTCGTGAAATTAAGACGGAAGTGACTGAGTACTCCACAGACATGTATACCTTTAACGTAGTTCTCAGGGAGTTTGAGCGTGACCCATAATATGACAAGGCCGGATCTTTGATTTACAGGTACTACTAATTTTTGCCAGTCGAATAGGCTGGAACAACGCGAAAAAAAAAATGTGTTTCTGAAGGACACAACGCACCGATAGGTATCGAACTCACGAAGGTATTTGTGAGCCGAATACCTTAACCACTAAGCCATGCGCCTTCACAGTGTGCATATATGCATATGCGCACAAATACATATATAGGTACATATAATTATGAATATATGTATGTGAGGTTACCTTTGTAGTTATTTTCTTGCTCAGTAGTTGACACAGTGTGGGACAGCTCTACATTTATATATTGAAACAATAAAATTATAAACAACGACATAATCCAGTATACTAATTCTGTTTCTATATAATTCGAATTTTTCGGATATATTCTTATGTCTAGACATAATTAGATAGCTATTTCTCGTTTTTTTTTTATATCCATAAAGGATAAAATATTTTGAAATTTTCTTCTATCATTCCGGCACTATGTTTGGAAAGATGTATTCAGTTTTCTCAATTTTTTTAGTTGCATTACGAAAATTATATTGAGGGAGCAACTACGGTTTAGTATCTACTTATTTCTGATGAACACCTACACGGAATGTTGATTAATGGGGAAATGCTTATTCATTAAGGTTGGAGACTTTCTTTTTGGTATATTTAATTTTGATTTTAAGGGTATAACGAACCAGGCTGTTTTTCTAGTTCGACAATTTTGAGAGGTTGTAAGTGATATTTTTATATCCGCCAGCTTTTAATATTCATGGGGCGACAGATTGAGATTCTTCTATTGATGTCATTGGTTAAAGCTTTAAAAACTATGGCCTGGTGGTAGCAATATTTAATTTTATGTCAGCTTTTCATTCGGTTTGCCTTATTATTTGTAATTGTCTGTAATGAGCATGAAGGTAATGGCTAATAAATTTAGAGTGCTCAGATTATGGGTTATAATGATTTTGAGATCAAAATTACTAAAAATATCCATCACTTTTTTCTTAAGATTATATGTTTGTTCGTTGCTCTGTTGTGATATGACTAATACGTCATCCCTATATAGGGCAATGCCTGTAGCAATGAATTCTTTTACAGAGTGCCTAGGGTAGACAGACCGACAAGATCGCATATCTTTGTGCTGTCGAACCATCACGTGTTAAGCTAAAATGAATGGGGAGGGTCTGATTTTTTTTCATAAAGGATGAAATTTTATAAATTAAAGAACAGAATTTTCCTATCACATATGATTTGTGCTCTGTCTCTCTTCATGTCCCACGAGTTAGAGATTCGAAAAGTGAAATCTGATTGACATTTGAACAGCTTGCGCAACTATATAGAAGTTTCTTCTCTCACCTGGTTAGGATGAACGGTTATTGGACAGCATTTTCGCCGTTGTTGTTAACGTAATTTGCGCCGCCATTCCTGTCAAGAGCTTTTCAAGGCAATACTCCCAAATGACCGCTGTCTAATAATTGACACCAGTAAAAGAATTACAGAAAATTTTTCCTTCACTGTTTCTCTCTTCATACTTTCACTGCTTATTTGTTTTACTTTTCCTTCTGGCATTTCAGGCACTACGTTATTGTGTTAATTCCGTTATTTACACCATTCATTTTTACTTCTTAGTACTTGATATTTCTTATTTTTTTTACTTATTTTCTTTCTTTCTCCGCCTCTTTCTTTCATTTTTTTCTCTCTTCCTTTTTTCTTTCAGTCTTCCTTTCTTCCGTTCTCATTTTTCTTTTTTCTTTTTTTCTTTTTCATAAACTAAATACCCTGACATATAAATGCATTTTGCTTTACTCCAAGTCATGGCTGTGAGTAGGTGGGTGTGTGGCAGGTGCAATGGGAACAACATAACTGGACATCCTCCTTAAGTGTTGACACTCCTGTTTGTCAGTGAAGCATAGAGAACAACAACAATAACAACAAAAACAACAATTTATAGTAGTAATATTAACAAAATCTGGAACAAAAAGAACAGAGTCAGCGATAACAACTACAATGATTACGACAGCAATGACGCCATCAACTACAATAACAACAACAGTAACAACAGTACAACAATAATAACAACAGCCAAATTGCACTCCAATAACCGTTCACCCTAACCGAGTGAGGAAGAAACTTCAACATGGTAGCTCGAACTGTTCGAAGTGACATCCAAAACCTTCCCATCCCCCGCTTCAATAAACACTCATCACTGTTTAAAATGAGGACCACATGTTGAACTTATGGACTGCCGTAATATAGGCGGGAAGCGCTCTACTTAAACATATGATGAATTTTAAAACCCAAACCGGATGTGGGACACCTTATATTTACACTAGTGTAGCCTGGCTTTCGTCGAGCTCAGTCTGTGTCGATAGTGGCAAGTTATTGATGAACTGATTCATGATTTTCGTAAATTCCGCCACCAAATATTGCCCAATGGCTTAGGAAGATTTTAATTTCGCGTCAAGGTCAATTTTTCCTTTTCTCCTTTCGGGGTCGATAAATAAAGTACTAGTGAAACACTGCGGTCGATATAATCGACTAGTTCTCTCCCACAAATTTCAGGCCTTGTGCCTTAAGTAGAAATTATTATTATTACTATCATTATTACTATTATTATTATTATTATTATTATTATTATTATTATTATTATTATTATTATTATTAGAAGGTGGCGGGCTGACAGAATCGTTAGCACACCGGACAAAATGTTTAGTGGAATTTCTTCTGTCGTTACGTTCTGAGTTAAAATTCCACCGAGGTCGACTTTGCCTTTCACCTTCCAGGGTCATTAAAATAAGCACCAGTTAAGCACTGCAGGTGATGTAATGGATTTCACCACCTCTTCAAAAATTGCTGGTCTTGTGCCAAAATAAGATAGGATTATTAGAAGGCAGCGAGCTGACAGAACCGTTTGTATTTCGGACAAAATGCTTAGCGGGATTTCTTCCTACTTTTCGTTCTGAGTAGAAATTCCGACTTTGCCATTTATCCTTTCAAGGTCCATAAGATATAACTTCCCACAAAATTTGAGACACGTGTTTTTGTATGATCAAGTGAGTGTGAGTTGATTTTGCAGTAAACATCTCTACTCTGAAGCTATAATTAATTAACCGCCTTAACACTTAATCAAAATATTTCATAGCAATGAATCGGTGAAAGAGCTTCGACGAGGCCAGATGATCTGCTAGAAATACCAACAAGACCACTTCAAACAACACCGCATTGAAATGGCACACATTGAATAGACACACTATTTCTAAAGATAAATGAATTAATAAATAAAATATACTGATTGGATAGCCATGCTTTAAATGCCTTTCATTATAGTTGAGAGGAGGACCAGAATGACTAACAGTCTTGTATAATTGTGCATGCTCATTTGTGAAGTAACTGCGCACGAACATATCTAAATATTTGTTTTGTGTACCTACATATATACGTGTGTATGGCTTCTGGCTTTGTGTGTATCAGTCATTTAATTTTGAATATATGTCGACCAGCTGGCAGAATCATTAAAGCATCGGAAAAAATCTTTAGTGGTAATAAACTTATTGCATACAGTGCCTCTGGTGCACTACAATTCACCAGGAAAGGTAGTCAAAAGTGCATGTAAAGTATGCAGAATGAAGTACAAAAAGAGAGTTAACGGTGAATGACTCATAAAAAAGAAACATCAGATATAGTGTTGGCGAATTTCGGGAAGCATGGAAGTCCTGAAGGATGTAGTGTCATGACACCTGACATCTAATGCTGACATCTGATGCAGGTAGTTTATTCCATGTTTTGGCAATTCTGAGGGTGAAAAAATGTTTCCGAAAGTCATGGGTGATGTGCTGTTTTCCATTTATTTTGTAAGCGCCCACGAATGTTAGTCATTTGGAATTCAAAATGGTACTCAAGGCTGTTATTAGGAAGACGGGGAATAATCTTATAGGTGTCTACCAAGTCAGTTGCCAAACGCCGGGGCGTTAATGTGTCCATGCCCATGGAAGCAAGACATTCGAAATATAGTAGATGTCTGATAGCGGATATTCGTCTGGTTGAATGTTCTTGAACTGTTTCCATGAGATAGATATACTGAGCAAGACAGGGGTACCAGATTGGTGATGCAAAATCTAAATGTGGCCATACGATAGCCATACAAATCTTTAAATAGATAGCTGGAGAGCGGTTGACAAAGGTCTTACTGAGTGATGCTAAGACACCCCCGGCCTTCTTAACAATTTTGGAAATGTAGGTTGTCCAAAGAAAATCGCTGTTGACAATAATGTCCAGATCTCGTTCATTAACAAACTTCTGAAGATTGGTGTTGTAGAGAGAGTATGTAAAAGTTGGGTTTTTCCTCCCAAGCCAGCTTGAGTTGCTACATAGTGTCCAGGTCTGATTACTGAAAACATCTACGACATATAGGATCTGTTCTTTTTATCTCAAGGTACAGCTTGATGTCATCTGCGTACTTCAACACTAACATTCTTCAAACTGGCATCTGTGTCGTTAATACATGCAACAAACAACAGGGATTCAAAAACAGATCCGTGTGGCACACCAGACGTCATCTCAATTGTTTCGAATTTTCAAGATTTGAGTTCAAATCCCGCCGAGGCTTAATCGATGA
>NC_068984.1:51212972-51215235 GCF_001194135.2 Octopus bimaculoides | reverse complement strand
AAAAAAAAAAGAAGCTATTTAAGTATTGAAGGTGATATAATCGGTTATACCCCACTACAGTCATGACTCCTATCACTAAATTGTTGGTCTTGTACTGAAATTAAAAATCAATATCGGAAGCCAGTAGATGGTCGCATAACATGCTAGAAATAGTGAATAAATTTCATTACACTACCCTTCAATGAAAATACAAAAATGGTCACGACAGCAAACTCTTTTCATCATTACATTTGCTCGTGTTTTGCTAAACATCACCAACAATAACAACATTATCATCACTATTAATTATCACAAAGGCGGCGAGCTTGTAGAATCGTTAGTGCGCCGGGTAAAATGCTTAGCAACATTTCTTCCGTCTTTACGTTCTGAGTTCAAATTTCGCCGAGGTCGACTTAGCCTTTTATCCTTTCGGATTCGATAAAATAAGTACCAGTTGATCAACGGGGTTGCAGTCGACATACCCACTCCTCTGAACTTGTTGGCTTTGTACCAAAATTTGAAACCATCATTAATTCTATGACGCGTACAATTCAGGCAAATTGGTTTTTTCTTCAAGTGAAGATTTAAATCTTGAGTTTCCTAACTTGTCCTGTTTCCAGGCTTCTAATCTACTCAGATTTTGTCATGAAGTCTTCGATTTATTTTCTATTCTCGTTTTCTACATCTGCTTCATCCTATTCTTTCCATGTGGAACACCCGGTATGCTAGTAACTACTGCCCCTCTTACAATTTATTCTTCATTCCATCAAAATTCTGTTTCTTTAAGTGCAGTTGGGTCACAAGGGTAAAGTAAAACACACAGAGGATTTTGTTTTTCTAGAATAAATGCATTGTAGAAACCCTCTGAACCAATCGAGTGAGTCCGATTAAGGTTTTCAGTGCATGTGTAAATATGGAAAAGTTCTCATGCGTGTGCGTACATAACAGTACATCCGTCGTTTAGTCTACGAAGGTTTGCCTATGTATATATATATATATCCGGAGTTTTGTACTCAAGCAGACATCACAATCCTGGATTATTATTCTGCTATTCTTTACGCTAATGACTTTTAAAAGATGCAGTTTCTCTCTGGATGCATGCGAATAATGACACTGTGTATCACTGTGTGTATGACATCAGGGTGGAGACAGGGGAGGCTGGTGTGAATTTTTACACTACATCGGTTGTAGTCAGTAGTCCTTTATAATTTCATTCCTTCGCCATTTCCGTTCAATCGCCACTTATATCCTCACATTGTCATTCATGCATGTATATCATGTATATTTGTTCGCCGGGAATTATATATACGCACGTACGCACACACGCACACACACACACACACACATACACACACATTCGTACACGCGCACATATACACACGGGTGAGAAAAAGGAAACGTAGTGAGTTGCACCAGCGATACGGACTTGTTATCGGTTAGATATTTGTTGGAAAAAGCATGAACACATATCATAACATTATTTACAGTCTAAACGCAATAAAGATGATAGCACTGATTTCGCATAATTGCTCTGGTATATACATGTACACATGCATATATGTATGTATGTATGTATGTATGTATGTATGTATGTATGTATGTATGTATGTATGTATGTGTCTGTTTATCTATCTATCTATCTATACGTTTGTCTATAAATAAATGGTCCGTAGGTAAAAGAGTGAGATAACTCTTTTGCTTAGGGACCTCGTAGCCCCTAGATGGTAGATTATATGATTTTAACATAATGGGTTTCTAGATTTTTTGTAGGCCATGTTTTCTTTCCTTTTCCTTCTTCCCTTTGTTTATATTGTATGCTCTTGTTATTTCACTCTGATGAAGCTCCGTGCTTTAATTCGAATGTCCTATGAAGATAAAGAAATTTATTCTCGCTTTTATTTATAGACAGCATTTTGGCAACGGATCGGAAACGGCCGTAAGATATGTTACGTCACCTATTTCGTTATGTCATGCTTTGTTTTAAAAAATAAGCAATAAATGTGGTCCAATCGATGTGTTTGTTTGTTAATCTGAGGTTTTCTGCATTTTCTGCTTATTTGTATTTGTTTCCTGATAAACTCTTGTTTAACCTGTTGTTACCTGCGCTCTACGTGCATAGTGTCCCAGCGCACCAATGCCAGCTGGAGGAGATGTCCTCCTGGGGCTAAAAGCAACAGTAACATCCACCCCTAGGGGTCAGCCACACTTAAGTGGCAATATACTACACTTTATCGTGCAGTTACTGTTAATACTTCATTTAGAGAATTAACATTGCTTATATATA
>NC_068984.1:51207623-51210729 GCF_001194135.2 Octopus bimaculoides | reverse complement strand
ATATATATATATATATATACGTATGTCTGCTGTCTGAATGTCTGTCTGTCAGTCTGTATATATGTATGTAGGTGTGTGTGTATGCGTGTGTGTATTTAAGTATCCGAAAGCTATACCGCGTAGTATTTTATCCAACGCTATAATGATTCTATCGGTCTGCCACCCTTCAGTGTGATTACGAAAACGATTATTAACTAATAGCGGTATATAGTAAAATATGGCTCGACGAGGGAGCGTACCGAAGATTGGAAAAAAACACACAAAGTATGTAGACACGGTCACCCATCCTCAGTTGCCGACCAAAAATCATGACAATTTCGAGGCCTTATTGATAGTATTGTTCAATTTGGTGGCATCAGCTACCTGCTGGAGTATGTATGGCGCACTGGAACAAGAGGGAACGGTGGGGGAGGGTCTCTAGATAGAACGGTATACTAGACGAGTTACTAAGAGAATGGAAAACTATATAAAACAGTAAAGTAATATATACGTTTTAATAAAATCAAGCATTTAGATAAAATGTAACAGTATACCGTTAAATTGATGAATTAATAAATGTTTATTATAATTGAACAATTGCTAATTTGAACAACTACTATATGGATAAATTGTTTTCGACAGACTGCTTTAGATATTTGTATTTCAATTATCTATTTATGTTTAACGGAACATTTGCCTAAGAACAAGATAGTATACTAGCCATAGATGTCTATGAAGACTTTCCCATGTTTTCAGATTAAGAAACAAGAAAATTCCTTTATCCATCATTAATGTTTCCAAATGTCCACGCTTTACTCTTCTGCATAACGTGATTAGTGTCTGGTACCAAAGGAATTAATGTCGCTGATATTAACACAGGAGTTGCATTTTGATTACGTTTTTCAAAGCCTGTTTTCTTATAAATCTTCTCATATATAATCACACACACGCACACACACACACGTACAAATGTATATATATATATGTATGTGTATATAAACATAAGTGCATATCTATAGCTACACACATATATGTATACATATATATGAATATATGTATATACATAAGTCTGGCTCCTAGACCACTCGGCCATCTATCTGTATGTATGTATGTGTGTGTGTGTGTGTGTGTGTGTGTGTGTGTGCGTGTCTGTTCAAATGGGAGACAATTACACTGATAAATGTAGATAGATACCTTGATTTAATTCTCTTATCGATGCCTAGTGTGTGTACCATAATCAATTTTGTACCTGCCTGATCCATAACATGTTTTCCAAGTCTAGGCACAAGGCCAGAAATTTTTAGGGAGGAGACCAGTCGATTAGATCGCCCCTAGTACGCAACTGGTACTTAATTTACCGACCCCGAAAGGATGAAAGGCAAAGTCGACCTCGGCGGAATTTGAACTCAGAACATAATGACGGACGAAATACCACTAAGCATTTCGTCCGGCATGCTAACGTTTCTTATTTCTTTATTACTCACAAGGGGCTAAACATAGAGGGGACAAACAAAGACAGACAAAGGGATTAAGTCGATTACGTCGACCCAGTGTGTAACTGGTACTTAATTTATCGGCCCCGAAAGGATAAAAGGTAAAGTCGATCTCGGCGGAATTTGAACTCAGAACGTAAGGACAGACGAAATACCGCTAAGCATTTCGCCCGGCGTCCTAACGTTTCTACCAGCTCGCCGCCTTCTGATCGATAACATATTACAACAGCTGTGTCCCGTGATGATTCACGAAAGGGTACATACGCCTCATGTCCCTTACTATATGCATAGTTATCACAGTATGTATATGCATATGTGGGTCTGTCATGTGAGTACGTAAGACAGGGAAGAGGGTGAAGGTACTTTAATTGTAGCACTGCTTAATGTGAAGAAACCAAAAGATTCCCGACGCTATTTTGAGGTCCAGATGGACGCCGTATGTGCCGGAAGTTATCGTATTTTAAGGCAACGCCAGCTAAAGGGCAGCAGATCTTATCCTCGAAGTTATTCACAATGTGTATTTCTCTAACAAATTCTAATCTATCTATCTATCTATCTATCTATCTATCTATCTATCTATCTATCTATCTATCTATCTATCTATCTGTCTAAATATATCCCCATATACGAATATATATAAACATACACATATTTGAGTATACGCTTACATAGATAGATAGATAGATAGATAGATAGATAGATAGATAAAGAGATACACACACATACATACATACATACATACATACATACATACATACATACATACATACATGCATGCATGCATGCATACGTACATACATGAATGTGTGTGTTTGTGCGCGTATACAGATGCTAAATCACCGGCATACGTAGAAAAATTCACATAAGCATTAATACATATGTAAGGGTCAACCGGTACACTTTGATTGCACCTAATGCCCCTTCCGCATAAAGAGCTGACGGAGAAAAATGTTGTCGAGAAAGTACTGTATATTTGTTTATGTGCGTGCGTATATGGATATGTGTATATGTATGTTTGTATTTGTAAATGTGTGGATATGTACGTTAACATCCATTGAGAAAAATATAGGGAAAATCTACAGAACAAAAGAAAAGATGTATTTTAAAAACTGGCGTGTGTCAGAATGTCTGGTAAAGGAGAGGCACGCTCTATAGTATAATGATGAAAAACAGGAATTGTCAGCGTGAGTGGAAGACTGTGTATGTGTGTGAGAGAGAGAGAGACAGAAGGAGAGTGAAAGAGAGAGTTATAAAGAGGAAGAGGAGAGCTAGAGAGAGAACGCTAGCGAGAGAGGGGGAGAAAAAAAAAGAAAAAATTTGAACGGCTATTGCGTTGTGTAATTAGGAGTACAAGGTAATTAATTTTACACTCCAAGGAAGCTAAAGGGGAGAGTTCAACCGTTCGCAAAGTTGTACTTAATCGAAGTAAAAGCAAAGAAGAAAAAGAAAATTATTGAAGGGCAGTATAGTGTTGAACGAATTGTCGACGGAAGTGCGAGACTGGCATGTTGTTTCACCGCCATATTTCCGTATTCTGTGAATGGAATAGAGTATTGTCGTATCGACAATTTTTGCAAGCTCCCGAAATAACATCAAAGTGGAAGAGAGAGAGAGACAGAGAGAGAGAGAGATAG
>NC_068984.1:51206261-51207613 GCF_001194135.2 Octopus bimaculoides | reverse complement strand
AGAGAGAGAGAGAGAGGGGAGAGGGTAGAAATATAACATGTTATGCAGGAGAATTGTTTCTGCACCTAAGCTTCCCGTCTGTTCAAATGTGGTTACAAGTTCCAGTTTCGTGATCCAGTGTATTACAATTAGTTGCTAATAATTGTTATTATTAGCACTCTTAAGGGTGGACAACTGGTAGAATCGTTAGGCTATCGGACAAAATGCCATGCGGTATTTCTTTCGGTTCCACAAAGGCCAACCTTTGGAGTCGATAAAATAAGCTACCAGTCAGATTCTTGCGTCGATGTAAACGACCAGTCTCCCCATCTCCCCTCCCCTCAAAACTGCAGGAGTCGGGCCTAAATCAGAAACCCTTATTAACACTCTTAAAGCTGGCTAGCTGGCACAATCGTTAGCATGCCGGGCAAAATGTTACCGGCGTTTCATCCGTCGTTATGCTCTGAGTTCAAATTCCGTCGAGGTCGACTTTGCCTTTCATCATTTCTGGGTCGATAAAATAAGTACCAGTCGAGCACAGGTCAATGTAATCGACTTAGCCCCTCCCGCTAAAATTGTGCCAAAATTTAAAATCATTATTAACGCTCTTCAATGTAAGCGAACTGTCAAAAGTGACAGAGCTTTGGCAGGCAGGTATGCAGCATTTGCTCCTGTTCCTTGCAGTCTTAATTCAAACCCAGCCAAGGTAAACTTTACTTTTCATACTGTCAAGCTCGATAAAATGAAGTACCTCTCAAGTACTAACCCAACACCTCAGAATTGCTTGCATTTTACCTAAATTAGAAACCATCATTAATACTCTTACGGCACCGGGTTCCTCCATGACTTAGTAGGAAGGTAATTCTCTTCCATTGTAATCCTCTAGTACAGTCGGAAATAATCTAGTGCTTCCAAAACCTGTATTCTAGATAATTTCCTACGCCATTCTATAGAATTACTCTCGTCCAAGTATCATTTATTGAAGTTAGGTCTTTTTAAATAATATATTTTTCCAGCTTGAATATCAAGTGTCATGTTTATATTTTACAGTTAATGATTGCTGTTGCAGAATTTAGCAACCGGTCAACTCTACAACAAGGATGTGACATTAAACAGAACAACGGATTAACACCTCCTAAATAACTGTGTATTTGTGTGTGTGTGTGTGTGTGTGTGTGTGTGTGTGTGTGTGTGTGAAACTAGCGACAATGATAAAATTCCATATAGTCGCACATAAGATGCGTTACGGTTTCCGTTGGTACTACAATTTGTTTACAAGATTTAGTAGATCATCAGGAATTATTGCAGGAAACAAATTATACAAACCTTTGGTTAAACACTTCCTTACCCATCATTTCACCTGCATTTACACC
>NC_068984.1:51204705-51206251 GCF_001194135.2 Octopus bimaculoides | reverse complement strand
GCGAGCTGGCAGAATCGTTAGTACACCCGACAAAATGCTTAGCGGCATTTCGTCCATCTTTACGTTCTGAGTTCAAATTCCGCCAAGGTCGACTTTGTTTCTCATCCTTTCGGCGTCGATAAATAAGTACCAGTTGAGCACTGGGGTTGATGTAAACGACTTACCCACTTCTCCGAAATTACTGGCCCTTTGCCTATAGTAGAAGTTATTATTATTATTATTATTATTATTATTATTATTATTATTATTATTATTGTTTTTGTTGTTGTTGTTGTTGTTGTTTTTGTTATTAAATTTTATCTTTTCTATTTTTTTTTTCCTTATGTAGTATTTAGCTTAACGTGTCACGTCACTTTTGTTTTCCCTGTTTTTATTTCGAAATCTAATTTATCACGGTTAACCAATTTGGTGTCATATCTTACGCGAATTAAAGTTGGTGTTGTCATTCTTCAAAGTCCGGTCAGCTATACGATACCAATTGGAGTAGTTGCTATCTGCCACCTGTTGACCCAGTGTTGATCTCAAATGCTGGTGGGGTCAGCCGAGGAATTAATTGCCTTTCAATGTCAACCAAGAATATCGAAAATATTTTCCGTGTATGTTCGTTGTGTATCGTACGTAGGTAATATTACATGCCACCCCTATACACACACACACACACACACACACATACGCATACACATACGTACACACATATAAATATACATATATATATATATATTATACACACCAATATGTGCGCGCGCATATGTATGTATTTATGCATGTATCTGTATATTTCTGTGCATACACACACACACATAGATACATATATATATACGTATAACACACACATACAAGCATATATCATATATGTATGTATGTATGTATGTATGTATGTATGTATGTATGTATGTATGCATGTATGTATATATATATATATATATATATATATATATATATATATATATATATATATATATATATATATATATATGTACACACGTTAAGAGAAATAGTAATTACCACTGTTCGAGCATGAACTGAAGAGTAGCAGAGAAATAATTATCTGGGCGGAAATGTAAGCAGGCAGAGAGATTACTGGCAATAAATATATAAATAAACATGTCAATAAATAAAGCAAAAGTTGTCGGTTGGGTTGGTAAACAAAAGCAAATAGAAAATAGTAGTAGAGAAGTATAATCTAAACAAACAGAAACATACGATCAAGTAGCCATGACAGCAAACAGGAAATTGAAGTCGGCCATTGCTCTAAGAGTCATATTTGGCCGACTGAATATTATTATTAGTTTTTTTGTTTTGTTTTCTTGTCTTTGCATCGTGGCTTGTCATTTTGTTTATCGTCGCATCGCTGTCGTTGCGCTGTAGTTAAGGACTTCAACTAAGTTCTTGATTATATTTTACTCTCTTAACAGAGACCCGGTATGAGCATCCCAATGTTATAGCAGACTCTACAATGTCGAAGCGTCAAACGTACGCCTTCGACAAGAAATGGTTATTTACAACAATACACACACACACACACACACACACACACACACACACA
>NC_068984.1:51202870-51204640 GCF_001194135.2 Octopus bimaculoides | reverse complement strand
ACACACACACACACACACACACACACACACACACACACACACAAACATACACTCTCATATGTGCAGACGCTCGCACAAGCACACATCTTCAGTTACGCGAAATGTATTGGCACTAAACAGATACTGGATAATGCACACATTTTGCTATTCTACTCCACGTTCCAGTTCTGACTTTACTCTACAAGAGACTCGTTTCCGATTCACAAGGTTCCCTGAATACAATGTTTGCCAGTGATTTCGGTACTGTTATACTATAGGAATTAGCGGTAAACATTGCATTAATGGAATCATGTAGACCAGGCAGTAGTCTCACGCAAATATCTATGTCCATAAGGAATTTTACGCTTTGTGACTGACGAGTCACCCGTGAATATTTTAGCGCGAGTGCTGTCTACAACAGTACGTTAGTTACACGTTCACCATTTCTTTAAAAATAAAATGTCCATGGATACTTAGCCATGGATCCGTGGATGCTTGATTATGGATAAACATAGGTAACATATATGACCTACTAATCTCTAGATTTGTTCTGCTGTACTTAATGGATGCTATTTACTATAGGATGGATTGAGGTTAAGTTTCTAATAGAACTTGAGTAAATCTATTAAAATTAAAGCTTTCATTAGTTTCGTATCTTCAAATAGAAATTTTAATTATTAGCTCATTATCTTTTAGCATGTTGGACGAAATGCTCAGCGGTATTTCGCCCGTCGCTACGTTCTGAGTTCAAATTCTGCCGAGGTCGATTTTTACCTTTAATACTTTCAGAGTCTTTGAAGACTCATATTGTCGTTGAATGCTCGAAATGAGGAGTAGATAGACAGCCGTCAACTGATGAAGGGTCCTTTCTCTTTGTTTACTTGTCATGTTTTCTATTTTTCTCTCTTGTTCTTTACGCATTTAACTCGGTTGTTTACGTAATTCATGTTTGCACAGTTGGTGATGTCCTGTACCCATATATGCATATATATATATATATATATGCAATATGTGACATTTTCATCTATTTATAATTATAACTATATATATATATATAGTGTATGTGTGTGTGTATGTGTGTGCGTGTGTTATGTTGTAAGAATAAATTCGATGTAGAACAAGAAGACGTCCTATATATATATCTATCTGAGATATTACATTTCGTGACGCAGACGTTGGATAGAAGATTCATGTTCTTTTGACGTCTTGAAAATTCAGTTTTCAAGCAAAGCAATTCATGTACAAATTTCGAGCTGATTGAAAAATAATAATGTTCATCCTAAACTGGGCCACTTATTATCACAACTGGACATAATGGTTGTGTGGGATCTGGCGTAGGATGGGATATGACATGGTTGAAGATACGATGAGCGGCGAATCAATCGAATTTGCTTGAGTCGAGGTCGGGGACACAAGACAAATGAAAAAGATGAGACAATACTTCTGTGCTGTAAAGCTTGGAATGAGTTGGTGAGTGACTTTATGTGCCATTCAATCGGATTACTTTTCTTTTGATTTGGTCAAGCAAATTCACCATCTCAGATGTAGAAGCAGTACTCCATTGAAGAACTTATCTGAAGTTTACTGAAATTTAATAATTGTAGGAGACTACAATACTTTCTGGACCATGAAGGAAAATTAGAGGCAGTGAGTTGCTGATGATAAATACAGAAAGCGAGAATAAAGTAAATTAAACATCTATCTATCTATCTATCTATCTATCTATCTATCTATCTATCTATCTTATATGTATATATGTATGTGTGTGTGCGTGCGTTGTGCGTGTGTGTG
>NC_068984.1:51201086-51201375 GCF_001194135.2 Octopus bimaculoides | reverse complement strand
ATATATATATATATATATATATATATATATATACATGAAAGTGCAAATACTCGTACTTGTATGGAGAAGTATGGAACGTATTGCATACAAAAATACATAGAAATTCACTAAGGATAACCATATATTCTTTTGTTCAACCGCTTCAATAAGCAAATACAGGCAAACACTAACGTCTAAAACAATGATATGTGAAGATATATATATGTGTAGGCATGTGTGTTAGTGTATGTGTATTCATATATAGATATACATAAATACAATCGTTTATATTTATCATATATACAGAGAG
>NC_068984.1:51193085-51197937 GCF_001194135.2 Octopus bimaculoides | reverse complement strand
ATATATACACCCCCGGAAAAAAAAGACTATATATATATATGACATTGCTACAGATACTACACACCCCATCCCCACAGGGGCATCACATTAATGGTACACACTTTCCCCCACTTCAAGATAACTTTTACCGGCTTCACAGTATACCCAACCAAGAGAGATAATTCCTGAACTAATCCCCTGGCCCCTTTTTCGTCCCACCACCTTTTCACAGCAACCGGTGATCGGCTGTGCTAATCCACCTCCGACAACAGAAAGCAGTCGCCATATCGGCTAAGTCTGATGAGCATAAAGCTATATAATCGGTTGTATTCTTTATGCGAAACCGATTGGTGGTGGGACGAAAAAGGGGCCAGAGGATTAGTTAGGAATTATGTCCCTTGGTTGGGTATACTGTGAAGCCGGGCTGACCAAAGCCTTCTGCATGTATCTGGTAGACAGTAACTGAAGGAAGCAAGTCATACACACACACATACACACACACACACACATATATATGTATGTGCGTGTGTGTGCTTTTGTGTCTGCTTTTGTCTCCCCAGCACCGCTTGACAACAGCGGTTAGCGTGTTTATGTCCCCGTAACTTAGCGGTTCGGCAAAGAGGCTGATAGAACAAGTACTAGGCCTGAAAGAACAAGTCCTGGGATCGATTTGTTGGACCGAAACCCTTCAAGGCGGTGCTCCAGCACGGCCATTGTCAAATGCCTGAAACAGGTAACAGAATATAAGAATATATGCATACCCATGTATGCTATTTCTAGCAAACCGAACGACATTATGAAGTTTATGTTGGTCACAACAGCCTTTAGTAAATAAAAAAAATTAAGTCCAAGAAAACTAAATTTGCCATCGATAAATACGTACTGGAGGTTGCATGATTGACTGAAACATCTTGTCACAGCATGTCGGCAACCCATTGACCGACAGTAATAAATAGATAAGAAAAAAAAACAGAAAAGAAGAGAAAGGCAAAATAGACTTTATTGATAACATATTGATAACAAAATAGACTTTATAAGATAAAATTCCATACGTGACTGGGATGTGTCAGAGGCAACAACTTTTGTTGTGCTTTTCCGTTTTCTAAGACAGGTGGGTTTCATATAAAGATTGAACACCCAAAAAGTTGGTTTTCCTTGTCTTTGATCAAACAGAACTATGACTAAAACCATTCCAGCCATGACCATTCCATCTTTTTCAGATATAATTTATCTCGGATTACATTATACAATGTATCTCTACTGCCCAAGTACAATATTTACACACATTTTACTACGGTAGTTAAGTTGGCACACCGTCGCTTACGACGTCGAGGGTTCCAGTCGATCCGATCAACAGAACAGCCTGCTCGTGAAATTAACGTGCAAGTGGCTGAGCACTCCACAGAGACGTGTACCCTTAACGTAGTTCTCGGGGATATTCAGCGTGACAGTGTGACAAGGCTGACCCTTTGAATTACAGGCACAACAGAAACAGGAAGAAAGAGTGAAAGAAAGTTGTGGTGAAAGAGTACAGCAGGGTTCGCCACCATCCCCTGCCGGAGCCTCGTGGAGCTTTAAGTGTTTTCGCTTAATAAACACTCACAACGCCCGGTCTGGGAATCGAAACCGCGATCCTATGACCGCGAGTCCGCTGCCCTAACCACTGGGCTATTGCGCCTACACCTTTACTACGGTAATCACTCGCCATATCACAGTTCATCTATCGCACCCTCAACACATCGTGGATTTTTCTTGCTAATATATGAAAATTTATATCGCGGACTCCTCAGTATATCGCTGGTTTCTGCAGTCGATAGGTATTTATATTTCTTTAGATTTTTAACCAAATCTGTGGTAAAATAAGCATTTTCGCGCTTAAAGATTAATAAATTAATAAATGAACATACAGTACAGCACTGCACTGTATAACACATTAATTGAATTATATTAAAAGAAAATTCGTAGTGTATTATAGATGAGTAAACAAAGAATTGCACATACTGTATGGAAAACGAAACACCTCAGAATGTGGGGAGAGTTTATAAAAGCTTAAATATTTAAAAATAATAAAATAAATATATACAAATGATAAAAATAATAAAAAAAATATACAGTACAGTTCTGTCTCTATTTCGCGGATTTTTATCTATTGTGGGGGCTTTTGGGGCGTAACACCTGCGTAGTCGAGGGATTACTGTATGTTCACTTCTTATTTTTTAAAGACAATAAAATGAGATTTGAAATTTTGGCTGCTATTTCTAGCAAACCGAACGACTATCAAAAGCTTCTTCGTTTCGTAAATTCGTTTCCTTTGTCAATTGCACCTTAAGCCTTTCCAGGTCATTGAAGACACCTAAGTTAAGGTCTATTTTAGGGATGGCTACCTGACAGTAAGTTTGTATATCCCTTTAGAAGTATTATGTCTATTAGTAGCCTCTGAGTCAGGTGGCTACTTAATAACTAATCACTTCAAGCCGTAGTGAAATAGTGTTTGGTGACTGGGAAAGAGACAATAATAGAGTGTCTGTGACGGGATTAGAACTTCCGATCCTTGAACCGAGGGGGTCAATAATTTATCGAATCACTCAAGCATGGCGACGCCACTGTAGGAACAATTAGACACGTATAGTGTAACAATGAGACAAACACAGAGACGTAGACAAAATATATACAATGCTTGTTTGTGAATGTTTATCATACACACACTTACATATATATACACACGCACGAATGTATACGTACAGTCAGTTTTCGCAACGGGGACAAATGGTCTAGAAGTTTGCTTTGCGACTTCTAGGTTCCTGGTTCAGGCCCACTGTGCGGTATATTAGAAAAGCTCTTTTTATCATAGCTTTAAGTGCACTCAATCAGTGTGAATGAAACTGAATACGCAGAAGCTATTTGAAACCCGGAGAAGGAATTGTACCCATAATTCTGTAATTCTCTCGTCCAGCCTTGTTGCACTCTGTTGCAGACTCATTCTTTCTATGAATTACGCTGAGGGGTACAGATGTCTGCAGGATAGTCATCAACCTCGTTTGTTAATTCACAGAGAAAAGGATTCAGTTGATTGAACTACTAAATACTCACCGTCCAAACCAACGGAGAATCCATTACACGCAAGCGCACGTACACACTCACAGAAACATGCGCCACAATTATAATGCATTACGTAAAACCATGACTGTTGTTAGAGCATCTGAGTGGATGCTTTGCGCTGAAAGTTTTGGCTGGGCGTACTCTCCGAATCCCGTTGAGACTTTCGTAATAAGACAGAAGCGGTGATTGTATGGGAACTCATTAAACAAGTGCCTAAGTATTTCAACCACTCACTCTGAATGACAGCTTACAGACTCGAAGAGAAAATAATCTATCTATCTATCTATCTATCTATCTATCTATCTATCTATCTATCTATCTATCTATCTATCTAGCTGACTCGGCACCTAGAGAAGCAAGTCCATGCCATCCAACAGCGTCTCCAACGTGGGACATTGGACCGACGAACCGATTGAATTGCTCGGGGTCTGGTTCGGTCCAGACCTCCAAATGAAGAAGAACTAGGTTGTGATAACGAGCAGGGTGGTCACTCTCACCCAGCCATGAGCCGAGAGGAAGCTATCTCTAAAAACTCGGGCTGAGGTGGCGAATGCGTACAGCGCATCCGCCATCTACCGTCAAAAGACTGTTGTGTCTTTTTGTGGCAGGGAAGCGTTCCGATGGTTAGGTGATCCATTTGCTGTCAACATCCGCTAAATGGAGGGCTGGGTATGCCGTGGTTGATGATACGCAGACATGCGCTGAGATTACGACATATCCATCGTTTCATAGACGACAGTGAACACGTGGGGTCGCCGTTTGTGAGGCGCGCTTTTTCTGCAGCTCGTCTTATTGACTGAACTGCAATCATGGATGAAGCAGAGACCGAGGTTGGGTGAGTGACACTGCGAGTGTCGCCATGCTCTCGAAAAGTTGTGCTATCTGGGTTCAAACTTGCGTGATTTCAATTCCATCGAGGTGTTCTATTGAGGATTAGTGGAGGGGAGGTGCGACGACGTTCTTTGGGAGACTCTGGGCGCCTGACTCGCCTCTTCAAGACCACTTTCGGGCCAGGACCTAAGGAAAACTTCCAGAGATGCCTGACCTAGTAGTGCTATCGGAGAGCATTGCCTGTTCAAGATAAGGTCTACAGACACGGATCGACGAACCGACCTGCCTGAGACGCAGTCAGAATGACGAAAACGTTCTGCACGCATTCGTGCAATGCCCAAATGTTGTCCCCTATGTGTTCAGCCCTGCGTGGCTTAATAAAGAAATCTATCTATCTATCTATCTATCTATCTATCTATCTATCTATCTATCTATCTGTCTGTCTGTCTGTCTGTCTGTCTGTCTGTCTGTCTGTCTGTCTGTCTGTCTGAATGGACTGTTGACAGATCGGCTCCAAGTAAGTTGGCTTTATTTGTGTGGAAAAACTGTTTGTTGTTAAATATCTTTTGTCAGAGAGTGGTTTAACATCTCCTTCAACCTAAGTAAATCTTATAATAGGAAATGCTATCGGGAAGCATTGCCCGTTCAGGATAAGCTTTACAGGCACGGTTCGAGATACACTGGACCGACTTGCTCGAAATGCGGTTAGTATGACAAAACCGTTCTGCACGCACTCGTGCAGTGTCCAGCCATTTCGGACCTGTGGGCTCATGCCGAATAGCTGCTGTCACGTGTGGGACGAATTCGGTTGTTGGCCGAGTCTATCGTGAAAATTGCTCCGCCACCTTCCCTTAACCGAGAAGGCAAGGCAGTTTTCATCGTACTGGCGGCCACGGTGAAAGAATGTGTGTGGTGGACTCGAGCGAAAGGTTTATAGACAAAC
>NC_068984.1:51191415-51192285 GCF_001194135.2 Octopus bimaculoides | reverse complement strand
AGAGAGAGAGAGAGAGAGAGAGAGAGAGAGAGAGAGAGAGAAAGGGGAATGTGGAAGAGAAACAGTGAACGTATTGTGAAAATTCTAAAGAAACGATCGACAAAAGAAGAGAACTTACAGCGGGTGGGTGCAAAAGGCCGAGGGCAAACAATATTTGGATGTAGTGCAATTATGGAGAGTACAAGGAAGTTTATACAAGAAAAGAGGCCAAGTTTCAGAGGCATTGATATGTGCGAGCATAGAAGCGACACACGCATGCCCAGACATGCATCTATTCCCTCCGCTCTCTCCACAACACATCTGGGCACAGGCACTACTCTGCGGTTTAAAATTTCACTTGACAACCAAGTGGTCGTGCTGTTCAATGAATTTTTAGCGAAATACTGTGGACATAAGCAATTCAGTAGCTTGTCAACACTTAATTTACTTTTCATTGGCCCAATATATATATATATACATACATACATATTTGCACGTTGCTTAAAGTCGAACTATAGAGAAAGGAACGCTCAGTACATTTTGTAGAGGATATGACTTTTTAGAAATTAAGAACGAAAACTTTTTCTTGCGATTTGAGTTTCACGCCACGGCGATCGTCAGGTGAAATCTGTAACTTAGCGGTCCGGCAAGAAGGAACTGGTAGAATATGCACCCGGGCTTTAAAAATACAAGTACTAGGGTAGATTTGTTTAACTAAAATGTTTCATGGCCGCACTCTAATGACAGAAACAAGTAACAAATAAAAGATAAAGAAGATCGTAGTGACGTGAAAATAGCAGCTGTTACCTTAATAAAAGAAACATATTCCCTGTCTGTCTGTATATATATTTATGCAGAAGCGTGTATATATATATATATATATATATATAT
>NC_068984.1:51189868-51191033 GCF_001194135.2 Octopus bimaculoides | reverse complement strand
TATATATATATATATATATATATATATATATATGAATGTATACTCACAAACACGCGCACACACACTCACTAACACACATATACACATACTTAAATGATCTCAATTAATGGGAATCAAAGTATATATCTCTAGTTCATCATCAAAATATAACTATTTATTCTATCCCAATTGAGCGAAGTCAGTATTGGTTTCTAGCCTTTGAATAAGGCTACATATCTGGACTGAGACTATAACCGACTAATCGACACCACTTCTTGACTGGTATATTATTTTATTTTCAGCGAAAGATATGTAAAGTTTAGAAATCAGACTGTAAAAGAGCATAATTAATACCGCGTGGGACTTAGTCCGACGTTCTAACGAACCTGACACACAGGTATAAGAAGTATATTCCTACTATTGTGGTTTTCAACAATTGTTCTACCTATGAACCCTTTTGATTTCAATTTTAGTCGGGTGGACCCCCATAGCCATTTGATGTTTAAAATGGGTCCATAAGCGTCATATGGACCCCGGTTGAAAATCATTGATCTACTATAAACGAATATAACACTAAGCCATATTTTTAAGTGCTTGTTCATGAAACTAAAATGATTACACTACTCTGTTGATAAAGTCAGTTAGTATACATTTTCTATGCGTTTATATAATCAATTTTATATATAGACATATTGCTACAACTTTCGATATGAAGTGTATTTGAAACTTATATTTCATATTTCAACATTACATGTTTGAGGTTTATGCATGCAGACACATATTCACACGTATTCACAAGAATTAATGCAAGCAAACAAAAACATATGCATATAAATAGGGCCGGCCTTGGGGTTGTTCGTGCGAAGGTTACGCTGACTTTTGGCACACTTCTAAGTATAATTTTTGCTTAAATTTACACATGAATAAAACTTGCAAATGAGGAATAAAAGGCTTATACATTAAATATAGAAATAATGCAATTATTATAATTATAATTATTATTATTATTATTATTATTATTATTTATTTATTTATTTATTTATTATTTTCACATTTTTCCTCTTTGTATTTCTTGGAAGATCCAAACTAATGACGTGGCATTCACATGTCTTACTGGAGTTGCTTGCATTTTTGACCGGCACTGTATATCTATATATATATAGCTCCCAATCTCTCTCTCTCTCTC
>NC_068984.1:51186790-51189759 GCF_001194135.2 Octopus bimaculoides | reverse complement strand
TATATATGAATGTGTAGGAGTATATATGTGTATGACTTTGGCTGGATATAAGAATGCGTATGTGTAAGAAAATACAGGGTTGGGAGGAATGAAAGGAATCATAAAAAAGTTTTACAAAACAGGTTCTAATTAATTTTGCTATCATGTTGTTCAATATCGTCTCATTATTCACAAAATCATTGCGTAAACAATATCAGAAATGAATAAAGGCAAGTGGCTATGGGCTGATCATTTTAGTTCTACATAATTGCCACATAATAGCTTCCAGCTTTGATTAGAAGCAAATATTCATTATTACAGCTTTAATCTCAGTTCAGCCTTTTCATAAATAGGATAATACATTTATAGATAAATTATCATTATGAATATTAATATTATTATCACAATTATAATTATGATAATTATTAGTAGTAGTATCAATTTTATGATTCGTATTGATGTTTAATCATTATTTATAACCCTCAACTTAACCAACAAAAATAATTTGCCACCACAACGCACGATGTAAAAACAAAGGGAAACAAAAGCAACATGGCGGTTTTCTTTCAGACCGTAATTCATTATATGTCGCATTATTTTTTAAACAATGGGAAGACAATACCACGCAAATAACATCTGATGTATACATTATATCTTTTTAATTCTTTTGTTCGATTTGATTGCCTAATTTTCAGTGACGTAATTTTCCTTATAGAATCAACTTTCTGCTACACTTTGGACCTCGTCTCTTTATAATTATTAATATCATATTCTTCAGCGAACGACAATTCTACTGCTGAAACAATAACGAAAACAAAAGGAAGATTACACACGCAAATGAAGACACGCCAATACATCCCACACATGTACTCGTTCATGTGTATGCCGTTTATAAGTATATGTGTATGTGTGTTCATATATATATATATATATATATATATGTATGTATGTATATATGTATGTATGTATGTATGTATGTATAAGGTCGCACACAGCCATGCGCACGCTTATGAACACGTGGACGATTACAGGGCGCTCACTAACAGTCTCTCGGTCTCTCTGTATCTGAATACAAACGTATATAAATATATATATATATAGATAGATACACACATACATATACATACATAAAAAACATTGTATATATATATATATATATATATAATCTGCGAACTGCGTAAACAAAATCAAAATTTTGTAACTGAAATACTAGTGTAACAAAATACGAAGCAATAACTCACCTAACTATTTTACCTAACAATTAGAAATATAATTTCTTACTACACTGTAACCATGATGAATCTGTCTTCTCTTGAATAGTTATGAAGAAACTATAAAATAACGTATATACACATATATATATATATATGCGCGCGCGCGTGTGTGCGTGTGTATGCATGTATATATATACATATGGATGTATGATGGTGGTGGAGTCCTCGAGGACTTTCTTGCCTGGCTGCCGTGCCTCTCGGGGTCGGATGCGGAGTCTTGCGAAGGGCCGATCATGCCTGTGGAGGTGATGGAGGCTATGGCCGACTGTAAAGCAGTTAAGTCACCGGGACTTGATGGTCTTCCGTACGAGATGTATAAATGTATGCCAGACTTGTTCGGGCACCTACTGGCTGACGTGTATGCGAACTGGCAACAGAATGGGTTTATTTCCAGATCTGTGCGCCGAGGAGAAGTGACGTTGGTCAGAAAGGACCAGGACAAGGGCGACGTTTTAGATAACTTCAGGCTCATCACTCTGTTAAACGCAGAAGTGAAGATTTTGGCCAGGGTCTTAGCAAAAAGGTTGACGTGTGTCGCGAATAGTATAGTCGGGGCGGCACAGGTATGTACCATCCCAGGCAGAACCATTCAGGATAATCTCCACCTTATTCGCTATACCATAGAGAGGGTTGTGGATAACTCTGGCAAAGGTGAGGCATTGGTACATTTGGACCAGTCTAAAGCTTTTGATGGGGTTGACCGTCGATACCTAGCGATTGTACTTGCGCGGTTCGGCCTCGGCCTTGGCTTTCTCAGGTGGTTTATCGCTTTCTATCACAACATTGACTCGATAGATCGGGTGAACGGTTCGAAGCCGTTCTGTATCAAGCGCTCGGTTCGTCAAGGATATCCGCTCTCACCACTTTGTATGTGGTGGCTCTTGAGCCCCTACTGCGAAAGTTGAGTGGCATCCCAAGAGAACCAGGTTTAGAGGAGTTTGTTACAGCTTAAGCGGACGATATCACTATCAGCGTAACCACAGTAGCATGCCTACGTGAAGTGGATAATGCTATTGAGGTTTACTAGAAGGTGGCAGGAGCAAAGATTAACCGGGAAAAGTCGGTCGGCTTGCAACTCGGCACCTGGGTTGGCAAGTCCATGCCTTCAGACAGCGTTGTTGGGTGCGGGACAGAGGGACCGGTTAACTTGCTGGGAGTCTGGTTAGGACCAAGTCTCCAGAGAGAGAAGAACTGGACGGGGGTTTCGAGTAGGGTGGCTGCCATAGTTAAGACCTAGTCTTGGCGGTGGCTATCCCTGAAAGGGAAGGCGGAGGTGGCCAATGTGTTTATCGCATCGTTCATTACCTACCGCCTGACCGTCGTGCCCTGTCCAGATTCGTGGTTGATCAGGTTGGAGACAGCTCTTTCGCTTTTTGTGGAAGGGAAGGTCGCCACTTGTGAAACGCTCTCTCTGTTGTCAAAAGCCGTTAAAGGGAGGTTTAGGGATGCCTTGGTTAATGATGCGCAGGCATGCCTGGAGGTTGAAGCATCTCTGGATTCTCCTGGATGGTGAACGTGTGTGGTCTCCACTGGCCAGACAAATGTTACCCGAGCTCAAAAGTTTTTGCGAACAGGAAGCGTGCCGTTTTCGTAGACCGAGATCGAGTGAATGGCATAAAGAGTGACGTAAGGCCCTCCTGCTATTCCGACGCTCGTGCAACGCCAGCAGTGGGGGCTCTACACGAATTTTATATAGTGAGTTGGTAGAGTCTGAAT
>NC_068984.1:51183379-51184482 GCF_001194135.2 Octopus bimaculoides | reverse complement strand
AAAATGGTTAAGATATTAAGATATTTTTCTTTACATGAAACCAACGTTAGTCTTAATACACAAATAAAGAAATTTTATCCACCAATGCAGTGTCGAGTATTCATTCTCGTTTTTCACCAGTTACGTGTATATATATATATATATATACATAACAAAATGGTTTAGGTCAGGTGGGGTGTGAAGCTGGAGTATTTCCAGAGAAGCACTCGACCCGAATACTGGGCTATCAACACTGTCGGATTCCAGGCCAAATCTGGAATTCTTCAGGTGTAGAAAATCCAAGTTTCACGACTATTACATTGTCAAATCGGTTTCCCGAAGAGTATATAATCCAATGATGTGGTACGGAAACAATTGTAACTTATAATTAAAGAAATGTTTCCTTGTCTCTTTCTTTTCATTAGGTTATATCCTTCTGTAATTCCCTTTTATCCCTTTCACCGTTTTCTATCTATCCCTGTTTCTCCCCTCCTTCTCTTTTCTCTCTCTCTCTCTCTCCCTCGTTGCTCACATGTGACCATCGTCCATCTTTCTTTTCCCCACGTGACCATCTTACTTTTCCTGCACAGACGTTTAAACGAACGAACGTGTTTCTCTCTTTCTCTTCCATCTTTTCTCTTTTCAAAAAAAAAAAGAAGAAAAGTTTCTTCCATCATTCACTATTTTCCTCTCGTTCTGGTCTACTGACCCTCCAAGTTTGTTTTCGTCTGGTTTCCTTGTATATCTCCACTCTCATTGTTTTGTTCCCAACTTTGACGCTCCATAAATCCTAAATGTTATTTTAAACCTTATGGGAGCAGCTGTCTTTGAAGACTTATATTGTCGTTGAATGCTCGAAATGAGGAGTAGATACACAGCTGACAACTGACGCTGAGACCTTTCTCTGTGTTAACTTGTCCTGCTTTCCATTTTTTCTCGTTATTTACGTATTCCACTCGTTTTTCCCTCGGTTGTTTACGTATTTCATGTTATTTGCACTTTTGGTGACGTCCTGTACCCATATACGCATATACACACACACATATATATATTGGATATTATTTTGTAATATATATATATATATATATATATACATATATATATATATATATGATATATATATA
>NC_068984.1:51181264-51182472 GCF_001194135.2 Octopus bimaculoides | reverse complement strand
GTTTCTTGCGTGTATGTGTGTAGATGCGAGTGGTTTTTTTTCGGCGTGTGTATATGTTGTGTATTTCTCTGTGTGTGTGTGTGTGTGTGTGTGTTTCTATGCGTGTTTAATTGTTATGAGCATGTAAAACAGCTATCTTTTTTGTTATATGGTTTCCTTTATAATAAACTGCTGTTTCATATGTCCGTGCATGTCTGTGTATGTGTTCGTGTGTGTGTCTGTGTGTGTGCGTGTGTGCGTGCGCGAGCGCATGAGTGTGAGTGCGCGCGCGCACACACACACATACCGCACATATAATGCATACGCATTGCTACACCGCTCATGCCCTTTCGCTTTTGTTCACACACACGCTTACACGCAACTACTATTATTGTCCACACTGATCATTTTCACC
The DNA here is from genome assembly GCF_001194135.2 of Octopus bimaculoides. Classification (NCBI taxonomy): domain Eukaryota; kingdom Metazoa; phylum Mollusca; class Cephalopoda; order Octopoda; family Octopodidae; genus Octopus; species Octopus bimaculoides. The sequence continues at coordinate 51,182,078 of NC_068984.1, read as the reverse complement.
ACCGTCGCCACCAATGCCATCATCACTTTTCCTCCTTCGCTACCACCACCACCACCACCACCACCATCATCATCATTATCATTATCAATTATACTTTAATTTGGATATTTTCTATAGGGAAAAAAATGTAATGCACGTCATGTGTTTGAATCTTGGTCGTCTATCTTCACTGGTTTTGTCTCTTTTGTTTTGCTATATTTTCCGTTTCTCTTTTTTGTTTTTGTTTTTGCAATACACATTTCAAAATAATGCTCCTTTTTTTTTGTCTGTTTATATAATCACCATAATTTAGCTTAGTAGCTAAAATAACTGTCGTTTCTAATTGTAAATCTATATATTTTTTATTCTTTTCATCATCATCATCATCATCATCATTAGTATTATCATCATCAACAGCGTCATCATCGTCGTCATCGTCATCATCATCACGGGTATCTGCATTATTATTGTTTATTCATAGTTTTCATGTTTCACGTAATATTAAAGAAACAAATTATGATTGTTATGAAGAAAAAAAAGAGTTTTATAAAATAATCATGTCTTTATTTACCATCACGCTGGCGGATGAAGGCAACATTACAAAGGCGAATACTAAGCAACAACAACAACAACAACAACAACAACAATAATAATAATAATAATAATAATAATAATAATAATAATAATTGTAATATTGTTAGATCTCTTCAGGAAAAATAAATGTGTTTAATCTTGAATTACGAAATAACTTTTCATACACATATATATTGATGATCTTCCTATCAATATATTTGGCTAAATCCAATTGGCATCAGGAATGTTTTTTAACAATCCC
>NC_068984.1:51175540-51180723 GCF_001194135.2 Octopus bimaculoides | reverse complement strand
TATATATGTATATATATACGATAAAAACACAAACATTATCTTTCCTCAGTTTATGAGACAAATGAGTTTCGATAGAAACTCTAGTGGTAACAGTGTAAATGACGCTGGACCTTAAGGGACAGCCCCCTCTTGGCAGTTGTTCAAAACAGATGCAGACTAACCTCTGTCGCTTTCTAAGTCAGCACCAGTAGATAATAGAGTAAGAGGAGGAAATAGACAAATGAAGAGAAACTGGTTGTGACGCAGTGCTACTTGGGTAATGAGCCCAAAGTAAGAGATTACAGAAAAAGAATGTTTGGCGTAACAGAACAAAGATCAGTGACCGGATAATTTAGTAGATGACTGAATTGGAAGTAGAAGATATCGCCAGAAAGACCAAGAAATAGAACCACGATGAAGCAAATTGCAGAAGTGATATAATTCAAGCCAAAGAAGTCTACGAGAAAAATGATAGCCCTGCCAATTAGGAAGAAAAAATTGACACCTGTGACTTGAGTGAGGAAGATTAGAAGATTTTAGATGAGTTGAAAGGAAGTAATGAGTAAAGAAAAGAAAAAAAGATTACTAGCATTAAACGGTGTCAGTAGAAAGAAGTTGCTTTATATTTCAGCGAAAGTAGATTCTGTTAGTAGTGAGATTGATCCTAGAGAAAATAGATGATACTAACTTATTGATCTATGTAAGAGGGGCAGTAGTTACTAGCATACCGGGTGTTCCACATGGAAAGAATAGGATGAAGCAGATGTAGAAAACGAGAATAGAAAATAAATTGAAGACTTCATGACAAAATCTGAGTAGATTAGAAGCCTGGAAACAGGACAAGTTAAGAAACTCAAGATTTAAATCTTCACTTGAAGAAAAATAAATAGTCAAGGAGAAAAGATTTGAGACAGTCATGGAAGAGCTGAAACAACAATAGCTAAAAAAAGAAAAACAAAACAGAACAAAGACACAAAATTATCTGACTGGTAAGAGAAAGCTCAGCATGGTATAATTCTAAAGATAGTTGCAGAAAATAGTGAGGCATTGTTGTAGTTGTACGTCACACATTCTGCCATCCACCATTATCAAATCAAATTTAATCCCGCAGAATGTAACGAGACTTGACTAATTACCGCAAATTATTTTGCCCAGCATTTACTTTTGAAAGGATTGCATTACCCAAGTAAAGGTTGGAACCCTAGCGGTAAGAGTAGAGTGTCCAGCTCATGATCATAACGTGGATTTAACTACTGGACCAGTAATAGGTGCTCTTGCAAAGGCATGACATCTCTGTTTACTTGTTTTTACTTATTTTCAATGATTACTAGCTGGGTGTTGTACAACTCTTTCTCTGTTTCTAGTCGTCACATCCTGGATGTTCTGTTAGGCCAAGGTTGAGATAGAAGAAGGGATGTCTGTGTTAGCTTATAATTACCTAGATCATTAAAAGAATTAGTGAAATCATGGTACATTTTACCAAGTCCTACTTTGCTCACGAGTAACAACTGGGTGTACATTATACAAAGAAAGACAGCTTGAGGAAAATAGGTATATAAAACACATTCCCGCCATGACAATCCCACCTTTTTTCAGGCATAGGGTACCCATCACGGCAGTACCTCGTGTGTCTTTATTTAAATTGGTGGCCCAGGTTAATACTGATGGAGCATAAGCGTTCCAGTAGTGACTATCTCGTATTAATGTATAACAGGGTTAACTTTAACCAGTATTCTTTCACTTACGGCGATTGCGTGGCACTAAAAAGAAGACTTGACTGCTATTTCTAGCACAGTATGACACCACCGGAGACCAACGAGGGACATTCTGAAAGGCTGCATAACTTGATTGAACCAGCAGACAAATTTACATCAATCACGCTCCACTGTCATAGAGAAGGAGACGTTTAATAATTTGTTCTTGTGTTCTCAGCACACAAAGGAGAGATCAACGGCTAAACAACAATAATAACAACCACGTAGAGACCTGTCATGCAGTCAGCTCATGTTGAAGACGGTGGCGACAGCAATGCTGGCTGCAAAGCTGGCGTCGGTGTTGGTTAAAGTGCTAGCGATGCAGATTAGAACTTACAAATTAAGAAAGCAATTTGTATACTTTAATTGCCTAATACCATACGATCTGGAAATAACATAATTATATAATGAACACGTTAATTATGATAATTTTGATAAATGAAGATACTACTTTTATTGCAAAAGATAATGGAGCTGATGTTGCAGTTGTTATCGTTGTTGGTGCTGATGATGTGATTATAAGGAAAGCGAAGATGAGAATGATGAAATGACGTTCATAACGACGTTGATGATGACGAGTATGATGATGATGATGATGATGATGATGACTACGATGATTGTGGTAGTGGGGCTAATTAATTGCTTATTAAAAGTTTCTTATATTACCTACAAGGACAGTGGTTTGATGATTGACTACGAACTGTGCAAAAATATAATTTAACAAAAAAAAAACAAAAAACTGTTGAAGTGTAGTAGTAATTATTTCATTAATCTCAGATCGGCTCCAATCGAATTGACATACTGAGAGGTGCTGATTTCTATTCCAGCCATGCCGTCTTCTTATATTTTGTTTCTTGCTTTATAGACATAATGTACCTAGGACCACATTATTCCTTTTTTTATAACAACAATGTGTGGTTTAAGTGAGCTTTGGTTGTTATTTCAGGCAGGTTGCATCACCATATAGAGAGTTACTCATTGGTTCTTTATCAGCTACAACCAATGAACTACTAGATGCTGGTTATCGATCTTGGGCAAAAGAAGATAAAAGCTGATCAACGTGATATTTATATATTTTTTTCTCTCCTTGAGGGTCCAAATTATTTCTCTGTTTTTCCTCTCAACTTTCTTTCACATAACAATATTTTATGCCCATACCCCTACATACATTACTCCCTCACAATCTGCTCCCCTTCGCTTTTGCATCACACTCAATTCTGCCTCCACCTCCTCACATCCGCACTTAACGATTACACACTCCCACACATTTCACATCCTCACTATCTCTCTTTACAGTATTTCGGTACATGTGCAACTCTTCACACATGCATGAAAAACAACACACACCGCATTTCCCTCTTTTGCTAATCTCAAATCACGGATACACTCCTATACGTGCACACCCATCCATCCCTTATCCTTTCTTAACTACCTCTTAGAACTTCCTTTCCATTTGCCTTATTTTTTGTTTTCAGTTACTTCTTTGCTTTTTTCTATACTTTTCTTCTGATGAAAGACTAAGATCCGAAACGTAAAGGCTATTTTACTTTCTTTTCAAGCAATAAAATTAATACAATATTTGTCAAAACTTGTCCAACTTGCGTTGTCTTTTTCTCTTTGCTTTTGTCCATTGCCTTCACAACAAACAACAAACATACAAAGATATATACATACATAAATGCATGAATACATACATACATACACGCACGCACACACACACACATACACACATGTATAACCTCAGCAGAATTTGGACTGAGAATACGAAGGCAGACGACATGCCGGCAGGCAGTTTGCCCGGCCTTATAACGATTCTGCCAGCACGCTGCCTTAACTGTCTAGCAATATTAATACAATTAATTAACGTTAATATTTCTAATGGAAAGAGCATTAAATAGCTAACTATAAATAATTACGTGGCGATGGAAAACAACTAAAAAAAAATGTAATATTAGTCAATGACTAACATTGTTTTCATTTTTGTATCATGTACAACAGACAACTCCCTCACAACTCCGGACTTAACCAAACTTGCGGAATGTATTGATGAACGAATCCCTTAGCAGATGAACAAAATGCCCATTGGTCGGTGTCGGTAAATAGGATTCTTTAGAGTATTATTCTGAATAGCCATACGCATAAAAAAAATCACACAATGAGTTACAGGTAAGTTAGTGTTAAAGTATTTGATTGCATGTAGAATAGACTACTAATAATTATGCAGTGAGGAAAAAAATTATTAGCCAATAATATTTTGTCAGTAGCGACATAGAAGTAAAGTGTTTTTATTTTAATTTTTATTTTCTAGACTGGAATAAATAGTTTTGAGTTACAATAGAGAGGAAGAGTACGGAATGTCCAATAATGTAGAACATTACATCTAATTTTTATAACCACTAAAATGTACAGAAAGAAGAAATCGATGCTTTATTATCTGTGAGAAATAGAATGGAACCATTGCCGGAAGGGGAAATAGTATGGAACTACGGCCAGATGAAGAAATACAACTAAATTAGTAAGGTTTGCGAAATAAAGGCTTGGTGTTTGAGGAATTCAAGTAAAAAGTAATTGAAAAAATTGCCAGGAGAACTTGGAAAAGAACTAAAATGTGTAATTAGGTGTTTGTAATTTTGACGATGCTGTTTGGTAGCTGCATTTGCTTTTATTGTTATTGTTGCTGTAGTTGTTGTTTGTGGCTGCTATTTATGTTGAATAAGACACCAATAAATATATGTACGATGATATATGCAGGAACACGATAAAAATAACGCTTCATGGGCTGTTGCTTATCACTAGATAGCAAGATCGTCTACTCGGTTGAACGAATTGTTAGAAATAGCAGCCAAATCGCCTCTAAACCTACCAATTTAAACAAAGAAATGGCACATAACATATATATATAAATATATTGAATGAAGGTGGTGGTCGTAGCTAGAATAGATTTGATCACGAGTTCTTTCAGTTCAGGGTTAATGTAGAAGTAGTGCTAAAGACCATTGCCGCCACCAGCTAAAATGCCCCATGCTGATTATGTCAAAAGCATAAAACTAATCGTAAGACTAACATGCTTTCAACATTTTCGTATAAAGCCAAAACATTGAAGAGATTTCAAACCCATTGGACATATGTAAATCCACATAGTTCTTGCTAACAAGCACCAGTCCGTTATCTAGTGCTCCTACTGCTTTGCTTTTTGGTCGATTCCTCATCGAATTTTTCAAGTTTAAGTTGAAAGATGAGTAAACGTATTGCAAGATGGTCAGAGTAGATGGAATCTCTCTAAGTATAAGCCTGCAGATTGGAGAACAGTTCTAGACTCTACGATCACCAAGAACGTCATGGATGGAATGTCTTTGATCATGCATCTGTTCAATCACTACTAACATGTGATGTAAATAACACCGATAATACTAATGTCTCCATGCTCCTCCTCCTCCTCCTCCTCCTCCT
>NC_068984.1:51172913-51175458 GCF_001194135.2 Octopus bimaculoides | reverse complement strand
CTCCTCCTAAATAATACGTATGTATGTATGTATATATGTATGTATGTACGTAAATACATATATATGTATGTACGTACGTACGTAAATACGTATATATGTATGTACGTACGTCCGTCCGTACGTAGGTATTATATATGTACGGACGTACGTACGTAACTTCGCATGTATGTATGTACGTAAGCACGTACGTAACTAATTTTGTATGTATGTACATATGTATGTACATATGTATGTACATACGTAACTACGTATGTATGTTTGTACGTACGTATGTTTGTATGTATGTACGTACGTAAATACGTATGTATGTATTTACGTACGTACGTACCTAACTATCTATGTATATACGTACGTACGTAATTACGTACGTATGTATGTACGCACGTACGTAAATACGTATGTATGTATGTACGTACGTATGTACGTAACTACGTATATATTTATATATGTAGGTAGGTACGTAACTACGTATGGATGTATGTACGTACGTAACCACGTATGTATGTACGCACGTAACTACTCATGTATGCATGTACGTACATACGTAAATACGTATGCATGTATGTACATACTTACGCACGTACATAACTGCGTATATATTTTATGTACGTACGTACGTAACTACATATATATGTATGTACGTACATACGTCCGTAACTAAGTATTATGTATGTACGGATGAACGTACGTAACTACGCATGTATGTATGTACGTACGTACGTAACTACGTTTGTATTTATATACGTACGTACGTACGTAACTACGCATGTATGTATGTACGTACGTACATACGTAACTTCGTATGTATGTATGTATGTACGTGCGCACGTACGTAACTACGTATGTATATATCTACGTACGTACGTACGTATCTTCGAATGTTTGCATGTACGTACGTAACTACTTATGTATGTAAGTACGTACGTACATACGTAAGTACGTATGTATGTATATACGTACGTACATATCCACATATATATGTACGTACGAACGTACTTAACTACGTATGTATGTATGTACGTACATACTTAATTCCGTATGTATGTACGTTCTTACGTACGTACGTAACTTCGTATGTATGTATCGACGTACATATATATGTAGTTACGTACGTACATACATACGTAGTTACGTACATACGTGCGTACATACATACATGCGTAGTTACGTACGTAGTACATACTTACATACGTAGTTACGTACGTACGTACATACATACATATGTAGTTACGTTCGTACGTACGTACATACTTACATGCGTAGTTACGTAAGTACGAACGTACATACATACATACGTAGTTACATACGTACGTACGGAGATATATCTATATATATATATTCGTAGTTGTGTACGTACATACGTATATACATACATACGTAGTTACGTAAGTACGTACGTATAAAACATACATACGTAGTTACGTACGTACGTACGTATATATATACATATGTAGTTACGTATGTAAGTATGTATAAAACATACATACGTAGTTACGTACGTACGTACGTATATATATACATGCGTAGTTACGTACATACATATGTATGTATGTACGTACGCACGTACGCAACTACGTATGTAATTATCTACGTACGTACGTATCTACGTATGTATGCATGCACGAACTTACGTACGTAAGTACCTATGTATGTAAGTACATATACATACGTATGTAACTACGTATGTATGTATGTACGTACGTACGTAACTACGTATGTAAGTATGTACGCACGTACGTAGTTACTACGTATGTATGTATGTACGCACGTACGTAACTACGTATGTATGTATGTGTGTACGTACGTAGCTACGTATGTATGTATGCACGTACGTACGTACGTAACTACGTATGTATGCATGTACGTACGGACGTAAGTATGTACCTGACTACGTATGTATGTATGTACGTAATTACGTAACTACGTATGTATGTGTGTACGTACGTAACTGCGTATATATGTATGTACTTACGTACGTAAATACGTATGCACGTACGTACGTAACTACGTATGTATGTATGTACGTAACTACGTATGTATGTACGTACGTACGAAACTACGTATGAATGTATGTACGCACGTAAGTAACTTTGTAAGTGTGTATGTACGTACGTAACTACTTATGTATGTACGTACGTACGTACGCACTTAATACGTATATATGTAAGTACGTACGTACGTAACTACGTATGTATATACGTACGTCCGTAACTACGTATATATGTATGTACGTACCTACCTACCTACCTAGCTACGTATGTATGCATGTATGTAAGTACGTACTTTTCGTAAGTACGTATGTATATATGTACGTTTGTACGTGCGTAACTACGTATATGTGTATGAACGTACGTACGTACGTAACTACGTATGTATGTATGTACGTACGTAACTACGTATGCATGTATATACCTACGTACGTAACTACGTATGTATGCATGAACGTACGTACTACGTGTGTATGTATGGTATTAGTGACTGTTGTAGTAGTAGTAATAATAGTAGTAGTAGCCTTTCGCATCTCGTTATTATCACCACAATGGTC
>NC_068984.1:51169188-51172431 GCF_001194135.2 Octopus bimaculoides | reverse complement strand
CGTAACTACACATGTATGTATGTACCCATGTACGTAACTACTTATATATATATGAAAGTAACTACATATGTATGTACGTACGTAACTAAGTATGTATGTACGTACGTAACTACGTATGCATGTATATACCTACGTACGTAACTACGTATGTATGCATGAACGTACGTACTACGTGTGTATGTATGGTATTAGTGACTGTTGTAGTAGTAGTAATAATAGTAGTAGTAGCCTTTCGCATCTCGTTATTATCACCACAATGGTCGTCATCATCATCATCCTCCTCATCATCATCCTCATCATCATCATCCTCCTCCTCATCATCATCTCCGTCGTCGTCGTCGTCATCATTTCCGTTTTCGTCGCCAGTAGCCATAAAATCTGTGAGCATCAGCATAAACATCAGTATTATGATAATCCTGTTCTCTACTTCACGTCATATTATCTACATTAACACCTTTCGGCCAACAAACTTACGACAGAGCGGTGTAAGAGACAGAATAGAGAGAGCCTTAGAATTGAAGGCGGTAAGCTGGCGGAATCGTTAGCACGCCGGGCGAAATGCTAAGCGATATTTCGTCTGTCGTTACGTTCTGAGTTCTAATTCCACCGAGGTCGACTTTACTTTTCATCCTTTCGGGGTCGATAAATTAAGTACCAGTTACGACTTAATCCCTTTGTCTGTCCTTGTTTGTCCCCTCTATGTTTAGCATTTCTGGGCAATAAAGAAATAAGAATAGAGAGAGACTTGGACAAAATACTTTGCGAAATTTACAAACAGCTCCTCATGTTCTTTATTCAAATCTAATAAACCTAAGCTAGCAATCAACCACAGGGGTCAATATAATCGACTAGGTATGCCTCCCTATATTGGCATAGCTAAAGTGTGTGCTACTGGGGCAGTCTACGAGTTCCCCACTCCCGAGGGAGCGGAATGTACAGAAGTCTAGACCATTGCTCGGCAACTTTTTTTCATTTGCGGTACATATATTCTGTTTAAAATTCGGCAGCGCACCTGAAATAAAAGTACGGTGACTGGAAAAGCATAAGAGGGGTAATCTCTTAATTCATCTTGTAGTGTCCTCTCCCTAGTATCTGTGACCGATGAGGCGATAACTACTCCGAAATGCTAGCATTTCACAATCTAGGTAGATGACGTTGAGAACCGATCTAGGTGTATACACACCATTTGTCAACAAGCGAGATATATTCTCCGTGGCAAAATGCAGTGAGTAGCATGTTGCCAAGTTCGAACGTGCATCAAACATATTCGGAATGATAATAACATTGCAATAACTAAAAGTATAGTGGAAAAAATTATATTCAGACGACACTGTGGAAGACCTAGCATCGTCTCACGGCACACCAGTGTGCCGCGGCATATCGGTTGCGGAGCACTGGTCTAAAACGTGCTGCCGTTATAAAAGCGTTATATATGAAGTATGTATATGTGTGTTTCCGTATACTGATATGTGTCTGTATATATGTCCCTAAACTTAGCGGCGCTAAACAAAATTTGTTTAAGCAAGTACTGGAGTGGACTACAAATCCTTCAAGACGCTACTCCAGCATGAATGTAGCTAATGAATGAAACAAGGAAAATAGTTAAAAGTGACTTCTATACGCACACGTATACGCACGCAGATACAGGCACTTTAAGGAAAATTAACACACAAACGTACAATACACATGACCCAAAATGATGCCTACATTGCTATACACATACGCACACGAACACGAACACGCATACACGCGCACACACAACACACACACACACACACACACACACACACACACACACACACACACACACACAGAGTCTCTCTCTCTCTCTCTCTCTCTCTCTCTCTCACACACACACACACACACATCCAAATACGCACGCAAACACACAAGTACACATACACAGACTAACGCAGACAGGGCACAGATGTTTGCAGTCAATCAGCTTGACCTTCGACCTCATACTTTGAAGATAGTGAGATCAAACATTTACGAATAAGGTTATAGATCAGCCAGTTGCTTGTGATAGGGAACTGAAGAAATTGATAGTAGTAGTAGTAGTAGTAGTAGAAGAAGCAGGAGGAGCAGGGAGAAGTGTAATATGAATTATCTTTTCATTATTAGCCACAAGGGTTCGAAAATGAACAAAAAAAATGCAAAGAAACGTTAAATAGGGAACTTACAAAGCCGTGACTTGTAAGACAGACAAATTATACACGTCGTCCGTCTTTACCTTCCGAGTTCACATTTCACCAAGATCGACTTTGCCTTTTATCCTTTCGGGATCAATAAAATAAATACCAATCACGCACTAGGGTCGAGTTAATCGGCTTTCCCCCTTTCCCTAAATCAGTAATCCTTGTGCCAACATTCGAAAACACTATTGTTATTATCGTGTCTTAGAGCTTTGTCGGTCTTGTGAATGGCTGTTAATTTCATTTCATTCATTCACATGTGAGAATGGTTCCTCCTCACAGGGTAGTACCCAACTCTATGAGGTATGAATTCTTGCTCTGTGTAGAGAGTCTCTTTCTTTTTACAAGACTATACTTCTTGCATTTTAATAGCTTTCTTTGACTTTTTCGTTTGTTCTTTATTCGTTTCCTTTTTGTAAAGTGTGTTCACCCTCTTCGATTTCTCTGTACTACTATTCTCATATGTGGTTGGGTTCGTATCTCCAATAATGGGGGGGGGGTGCTTTCTGGTCGCTCTGGTCTTGCTTTAGTTGTTGGCAATTTAATTTACCTTAGGACAGGCAATCTCCATGATTTGTTAATATTTTTGTTGCATTTGCTTTTTTTAAGCTCTCAGTGCAAAAGGAACTTAAATGGCATTTACTGTTACATGTCTGGCAGCTGGGCCGTCTCCTTTGGATAATAAGTTTTCTGCTCTACTCCTCATTGCTCTACTGGACATAGCAGCTCAGGTATTGGTTTGTGGTCTTGCGGGACCATAAGGACGTGTATAAAGACTCGTATGTTTTGCAATATGTAGTCAGGTGATATATATATCAAAATAAGCAACAAGGATATCCAAAGTTAATGCAGTACGATCGTTTCATGCGACTCCATTTAATTGAGCAATGTAAACATTACATCAAATATAAAATGTAGAGCAATCTTCAGCTGTACAAAGATATAGAAATTTAATGAAATTACATTTAAAGAGAAGGACATATTTTTATAATTAGATCTAAACTCTAAAAGTATTTCCTTCTGTTTAAATGTAATTTCATTAAAGTTC
>NC_068984.1:51165744-51168778 GCF_001194135.2 Octopus bimaculoides | reverse complement strand
TATATATATATCTGTACTAAACACCATTTCATTATGTATTACGATAATGATTACTAGTCGGTCGTTGGTACCATCGCCGCTCTCCCAGACAGTCACAGTCTTGTTTCTCCTTCCCAAATAATGTAGGACCAGCTTATGAGCAGGTGTATCATGCACGATTTTGGCCTGCTTGGTCACACATCTTCTGTTTAAGACATAATACACATGGTGCCATATGCTTTCACTGTCTCAAAAAAGGAGATTTCACTTCCAAAATCTGCCAGGGCCGTTCCCTAGTCTTCCCTAGACAATTTCTATGGTAAAGCTCAGTTCCTTTTTCTTTGTGATGGTCTGTGTTAGGCTGGCACTTGTCGCTGTCGTAAAACACGTTGTTTTTTATGCTACATATTAAAAAAAAAACTTCTCTCTCATTTGTCCGTGTGTTCATCAATATATTTCAAAATTTGTTTTTTTTCCCTTTCTCTACAATGTTTCTGAGAAGTGTATCTGGGGAAAAAAGAATTTTTTTTTGCCTCAACATTAGTAAAAAGAATTAAAATGAAAAAAAGTTTTAAAAAGCTGACGACTTTTTATATAACCACAGTGAGGGGTAGACCTCCCAAAATATTTATTAAAAGTCCAAACGTGAAACAAGATCTAAAATGAAAATTACTTTCCCCAGTGACACTGGTAAAATATCGAGAAATATCGCAGCGGAATTTTAACATGGCAGTCTGAAGCTAGCAGCAAATAATAATAAACATTATTGCACAAGGCCTGAAATTTTGGGCTAAGAGTAAACCAAACACAGCGACCCTTGTACTGGTATTCATTTTATCGACCCCGAAAGGATGAAAAGCAAAATTGACCTCGGCTAACTTTCAACTCAGAATGTAAAGACAGACGAAATGTCGATAAACATTTAGTTAACGATTCTGTAAGTTCGGTGCCTTAATAATAATAATAATAATGATGATGATGATGATGATGATGATGATGATGATGATGATGATAATAATAATAATAATAATAATAATAATAATAATAATAATAATAATAATAATAATAATAATTATTATTATTATCATTATTATTATTATTATTAGAAGTAAGAAGGTCAGGCATGTGTAAGATGAAAGATTGCAAAGATAAAGCACTGTACAAGCAATTGAAGACGAATGAAACTGAAAATAGGTGGGTAAAGAAAAGAATGCATGGTCAATTTCATAGGGATGTTGAAGATAAGACAGACAGGCAGAGAAAAAAACGATGGCTGTGGATGACTAAAAGTGATTTAAAACCGGAAACGGAGACTCTAGTCTGTGCTGCCGAAGAGCAAGCACGAAGAACAAACTACATTAAATACAGAATAGACAACATAGCAGAAAGTGATAAGTGCAGAATCTGCAGACAAAACGGTGAAACCGTGTGGCATATTACCAGCCAATGTACGCCACTAACCCCAAAAGGGAAAAGTTGTTTACATCGACCCCAGTCGACCCCAATCAACTTATTTTATCAACTTCGGAAGGTTGAAATGCAAAGTCGACCTCAGAATTTCAAGTTCAACTAAGAACTCCAACTTTAAATCAGAACTTCAAGACGGACGAAATTCCGCTTGGCATTTCCCCGGCGTGCTAACGATTCTGCCAACTCGTACTCTTAGTTATAATAATAATGATAATAATAATAATAATAATAATAATAATAATAATAATAATAATAATAATAATAATAATAATAATAATGCTTTCTAATTTACACACACGACCAACAGTTTTTTTTTAGCGGAGAGGATTAGTAAATACCATCGTCCCCAGAACTGGGTAGCTATTTTATTTTATCGACCCCGGAAGAATGAATGCCATAGTTGACCTTGGCAGGATTTGAATTCAAAATGTAAGGATCCAGAAGGAATATCACACGGCATTTCCTCGTCTATTGCTAAACAAAATACATGTGTATACATTCGCCATTTATGAATAATGTTTGTAAGGTAGATTATCTATGCTTCCAGAGTCGTACAAACATTGTGTACCTTTCGAGTACTTCGGGTACCTTGATAAATTCTTTAGTCGAAATTCGTCTAAGAAGTGAAGGTAAACAGGATAGACTCTCAAAACCCACTGTTTCCACGATAGCTTTCGTTCAAAGAGTTTGTCAAAGAGACGATGAAAGCCGACACATATCAACTCTGAGCTGAATCCAATATAACCACAACTATTGAAGTGAGAGAGGATCGCTGTTTTCTTTACTCTAGGATCTTTATTAACAGAAGGCACAACAAACAGGTTTTGTACTTTCGTACTTTCGTATAAAATTCTTCTTTACTTTGAGTAACACAATCTTCTTTGAGATCAGATTGCAGACACAACATCCAAGAGCCATTTTCGCCCCAATACTAACACACTGGCATATTACTGGTTCTTATAATGCTGATTATGCAGCGATGGCAGTTAGAAACGAACCGACCGGATTTGAACGCAAAATAATAAAGAACAAGACTGCAATTAGGTCAGCATTCTGCCGCTTCTGCTAAATCACTGCCCCTTTTATCATGATAAATAATAAAGATAACGGCGAAAAACAACACCGACAGCAATGACAAATAAAAGACCAACAACCACAATAGATTAAAAAAAAATACAATGCAAACAAAAAAGCTGCAGCTGTGTAAATATCAAAGTAAAATGACGACAACAACAACAACGACAACGAAAATAGTTCCACAAAAACAACAATAAGTGTGTGTGTATAGAAGTGCCGTTAGTCAAAGTCGATTTTGCTAAAATGCACGTGTATATACAGCATTGATGACAAATGACAAAAATTATGTCTAAATTTCTCTATGCAAACGAGATAGTGAGCACGGAATGTGGGCCAGCTTTTCCTCATCTATCTATCTCTCTATCTCTCTATCTATCTATCTATCTATCTATCTATCTATCTATTTGTTTATTTTTCTGTCTATGCACACACACACACACACACGCATATATCTATGTTTATACATATTCATATATATACATATATATATATATATATATATATATAT
>NC_068984.1:51162363-51165734 GCF_001194135.2 Octopus bimaculoides | reverse complement strand
TGTGTGTGTGTGTGTGTGAGTATACGTATGTATGTGTGAGTATGCATGTATGTATCTACATAGACATATAAATACCCCTCTATGTGAGTGTGTATGTACGTGAGTGTGTATATGATTGCGCATCAGTTTATATATGTGCGTGTATGAATAGTTCAAATGTTACTTATAAGATATCACACAGGTGGTATACAGGAAGCGAAACCCGTTGAAACAGGTCAACAAAAGTCTGTGTACAATCATATATGTCAATTTAATATTTCCTCCGTTTTTCTTTCTCTATCATACACACATACACATACATTATGTGTGTGTGTATATATCTCCTCTATCTGCATATATATATATATATATATATATATATACATACATACATACATATGTATATATATTTTCTTTTACTTGTTTCAGTCATTTGACTGCGGTCATGCTGGAGCACCACCTTTAGTCGAACAAATCGACCCAAGGACATAAGCTTAGTACTTATTCTATCGGTCTCTTTTGCTGAACCGCTAAGTCACAGAGACATAAACACACCAACATCAGTTGTCAAGGGATGATAGGGGAGGGGACAAACACAGACACACAAATATGAATATATATGTACGATGGGCTTCTTTCAGTTTCCGTCTACCAAATCCACTCACAAAGATTTATTCGGCCCGAGGCTATAGTAGAAGACACTTGCCTAAAGTGCCACACAGCGGGAATGAACCTGGAACCGTGTGGTTGGAAAGCAAACTTCTTACCACACAGTCACGCCTGCATCTGTATATTTATATATTTTTTTCTATATTATTATATGTATGTACATCAATAAATATACCCGTATATATCGTTATATATATAATATATATTATATATATGCGTGTGTGTGCGTGTGTGTGTATGTGTGTGTGTGTATAAATATATAATTCTCATATACATAGTGTTACACACACAAACACACATATACAGTAGAGTACAGGTACTCTATTACCAGCTTAAATACTCTACGACTTCATAAAAATCCATTCAAAATTAATGAAATTGTGCTTTAATATTTTGTAGGTCCTTCAAGGCGTTGAGCTGGGATAATTGTTACCGCACCGGTCAAAATGCTTAGCAGCATTTTATCCGTCTCTACGTTCTGATTTCAAATTCCGCCGAAATCGACTTCACCTTTCATCAATAAGTACCAATAATTACCAGTTGAACACTGGGCTCGATGAAACCGGCCTATCCCTTTCTGCGAAATTGCTGGCCTTGTACCAAAATTTGAAATCAATATTTTGTAGATCCTGTGTTCGTTGATATTATGGCTTTCCCTCGATTTGGCTCTCCAGCTCTGTTATTGATGTAAATCCCAGAGATCTTGCTTGCAATTACCTATCAACATGTTCCCGTTTGTTACGTGCTGGATTAAGTCGGATTAAATCGAGCTTTGAAAAAATTAGAGATTTTATTCAGGGAAATCTGTTCCAAGCTTGTGATGTTTTGCTTGTGTAACATGGGTCTCCAATGCTTTGTTAAAGATTGGTTTTATCAATTCTTTCATGGCAATATATGGATTGCAGACCCTTTTGAATTATTTAACATTATTTTGGACCAGTTAAGCGTTTTTCAGCAAAAATAAACTCCGATATGCCTATCGCCAGAACTGCTCCCTATAAAACAACTCAATCTTTCCCATACTTAACTACTCCTTATAAACAGTCAGATTACCATGTTTAAGATTATCTGCGTCACATATGTATTTTCCTTCAACTGGGAAATTAGCAGTTCAAGGATCAAATTATTGACAACTGAAACTAGTTTCCCTTAGTTGCAGAATTCTTCGCTTTTACAAACTTTTGAAATTATTGACTTTTTTCTTGCAAGAGTTCGTTCACACGCACAGTCTTTCAATACTGTTTATGAGCATTATGGAGATGTATTGAAAAAAAACAAAAAGACCTCTGATCACTGTGACAGTTGTAAATCTATGTTCAATAACTTCCGTCACAATTACCAACTACTGATACAGTTAAACAGTGACTGAAATATCAATGATGTTGCAAGTAGCCTACTGGCTACTCGCGACATCTTCGGGACGAATACCGCAGTTTAACAGGAGTTCAATGAAATGTCTACTTTAGCATGTTACACAGAGAAATATAATATTACACACACGAGCGCGCACACTCATGCATACATATCTATCTATCTATCTATCTATCTATCTATCTATCTATCTATCTATCTTGTTTTTGAAAGTAGTGGTTTTCTGACTGCAGCCCTCCCGTGAAATCCGGCTTTGTGCAGCTACCGGCGAACAGTTTTTGTGGAAACGGGGTTCTCGAGGTGGTCATTAAGCCGTGCAGTAAATTTGGGAGCTGTACTTTTGTGATCCTTTCTAACAATTCGCGTAAGAGCCCGACGGTCCCTATCCGAAAGTTTTGGTTTTCTTCCGGAGTTGTCATTCGACAAGGAGGTTTTTCTCTCCTTCTCAAAATATAGATATTTCAAAATTATGATGCTATGATATTAGGTGTTTTCATTATTTTTTCCAACCCCTATGTATATATATATATATATATATATATATATGCACCCACCCACATTATATATATTGTATATTTAAAGAGATTTGTTATGTAAGGACGGAACAATGTGAGAAGGTATAAAATAGACTACAACAGAAAAAGAAACTGAAACGAAGTTGTAGTTTTACTTTGAATTTCTATATTTCTGGGCTATAACCTCCTTCTGCAGGACATTTGGAAAAGCTAGGTTTGCAAAGTTGTTGCTCAGATGTGTGAGGAAGGAAGTTGGAAGGGGAAGAAAGGTGAAAGGTGAAAGGCGACATGCGCAGACTGATGTTGCTATTGTAACGATCCTGCTTCATATAATTCCTTCCTCTTTTTAATAGCTGGTCTCACTGAGGAGACGGATGAAACGCTACGTTAACTAAATTGTATTGTTACAGAAATAAACGAAACAGCAAGTAAAAAAATGAGGTGCGTTTTGAGAAATCACGTGAGGAGACGCATTTGAACCTGTGATGGATGATAATTTATTGCACAGCATCTCACCTGCAAGGTACGGATGCACGATCAGTCGAAACAATGGTAGTGGTTCTGAATGAAGAGCCTCGTGAATTTCATTTTCTGTCTCTCATCTTTTCGTATAAGCTCTACAGACACAAAGAAATTCCTTGAAATAAATTCTGTGCTTAATATACCTCCATACTGTTCTTGAGATCAGGTAGCTGAACACAGTGGACAGACTTTAAACAATATACTACAAGGTGTTTACTCGCATGTAAAGTTATTACTTATATATTTATATGTGTGTATGTGTATGTGTTGTGTGTGCATATATGTGTGTATGGTTATATATATATATATATATAT
>NC_068984.1:51159082-51162237 GCF_001194135.2 Octopus bimaculoides | reverse complement strand
ATATATACGTATACGAGGTGTAGTCAAAAGGTATCCAACTTTTGGCCGAAAAACAAGTGATATTAAACAATTAGCCGTTTTGATTTAGTCTTATTCAAAGTATTCGCCTTCGGAGTCTACACACTTTTGCTAGTGTTCCTGTCACTGCTGGAATATTTCTGGAAATTACTTTTGGGATGCTGTAGATCTGTGCCGTCGAATTTTGCTTAATGTCCTCTGTTAACTCAAATCTTCTCCCTTGAGTGTTTTTTGAGCTTTGGGAATAGCCAAAAGTCACACGGAGCCAAGTTTGGGGAGTAGGAAACCTGACGAACAAGTGGCATGTTTTGTTTGACGAAGAATGCTTGGACGACGTGGGTGGAATGAGCGGGTGTGTTGTCATGGTGGAGTTGACAGTTCTTTGCTGCCCACAAGTCGGGTCGTTTTCGCCGCACAACTTCACGAAAGCGACGAAGAACCCCCAGGTAGTATTCTTTGTCAATTGTCTGGCCACAACGTAGCTCACTGTCCACTGGGGTGCAGCTTTATTTGAACTTGTTGCACCACTCCTTTATTTGTGTTTTTCCCCTAGCATCATCTCCAAAGGCCTTCTGAATCTTCTCAATAATCTGGGCTTGCTTATCACCAAGTTTTTGGCAGAATTTGATATAGTATCTTTGCTCAATGAGCTCGGTCATCTTCACTCATAAAGAGAAATCGCACGACTGTACTCAACGAGTCACTGCGGGCGAATGGCGCAACCTACAGATACGAAATTTTTTGCGCATGCTCAGGAAGGACGCGGTCACTTAATACTCATTGAAATTTTGCTGACGCATTATTTTGTGCAAAAAAAAATCAAGATCGCATACTTTTTACTACACTTCGTATACGTATATATACAAAAGGGTGTACAAATAGTAAAATTACTACGTAATACATCTCAATATACGTTGATGAGAATATTTGGCCGATGACTCCTGTATTTGCCGTTCAGAATTGGACACTGTACAATTTTTCGGAGGAAGCGTACTTTTCATTTCGTCTTTTCTCCGGGTTACAAAGGAAATTGAATAACAAAAGAATGGATCTTCTGTGTTAGAAATATAAAGATACAATAAACTATTTTGTCTATATCTGTATTGCCCCCATATATTAACACAGTGCAATATGTTAATACAAAAGTGACGGAAGTCTGTTTGGGGTGTGAAGTTATGATAGAGAACGGAAGTCACAAACGATGGAGAAAAGTTTCATTTTGTTTTGTTTTTCAATAATGGTGGTTAGCTTTGATAGGGTAAAAAGTATCTATGTATATTAACTTCTCAGCTATAATAATACCATTTTTGCTCTTTATTTTATTTTTGCAATGCTATTTTCTAAGACATCCGTGTAAATGTCTCATTTCCGGTTTCCAATAATACATTTATTTATAAATTTTATCATCTTCTCATCATATTGCAAAACATCCTATATCACTATTATTATGATCACTGTTTTCAAACAAAACAAAGTAAAAATTAATGAATAAATATAAGCGACACAGATGTCTCTTAATATTTTCCTAGACTCTATTTCGATATGCACATAAAAATATTTTCGTTTAAAGTTCCAAAATCTGTAAACTCGTTGAAGTCAACAATAACTTTTGTATGCTGTTTACAATAAGGACTTATAATCAAATTGATGAATGTTTCGAATTTTTCTCCTCCTCGTAGACAATCATAAGAATGGCTTCATGTCACTGGAGAAACCATTTAACACTATTTACCATAGGTTTCATGCCTCATTAAAAAACAATTCTCCCCTTCAGTCTAAGTAATATAATCGCATACGATTAATATGGTGGATGAAGCAAAACATAAAGCATTTCTTCTCTGCCTTATATTATTTATTGTTTTCCGGCTTGCTTAGAGACACGAATGTTTGTGTTTCTAAGTAATGGGAACAGAGCACAATTAAAGTGACGGATGTTTGTCTAAAGAAAATAGAAATACTAAGTAAACTGTTATTGATGAAAGTGTTTACTTACGATCAGATTTTAGATACAATCATAAGTATTCCCTCACAGGCACACACATACATAGGTATATGAATATTTCTCCTTCACACATATATGAGAGCTTCAATATAATTAGTTGATTCATTTCGCTTATTTGGACGTGAGGAGACAGTCGTTGTAGGGCAATAATAATTAAGAAGTAAAATCGTAAACAATCTATAAATTTCATTGTAATGGCAAAAAGAAGGTTAAGGAATTTCAAAATTCCAAACACACATTCATATTTTGATCTGAAGTGGACCTTTTCATGTGATATCTTATTTCAAGTCATTTAAGAGAATCAAGATAGATACTCTTTTGTAACTAGGAAATATAGTGAGTGAATGAAAGAGGAGGATGGATAGAAAGAGTGAACGAGAGAGAGGAGGAAGCGTATCAGCCATGAGACACAGTTCTTCATATCATAGAAAATAAAGAAGAGACTGTTGTTATTACGATCGTCGGTACCAACTCAAACTGACAAACGAGAGTTAATCTAAGAAATAAAGAACTCAACAAAATGGACACGCCATTAAAGAAAAGTTTGATTTCCTTTGGGCAGTAGGAGAGCTGTAGACACAAGTCATTAGCAGAACATTTGCCCCATCTCATCTTCAGCAGCGATAGACATATAGAGATGCTTGGAAATAAGGAGAAAGAGTAAAAAACATTTATGACATTTAGATATACGAAGATAATATCTCCTTTTCATTTATGCATAAATACACACGCATACACACTTACTTACACACTTACACACTCGCACACACACATATTTATACATATACACACAAGCAAACATAAACACACACACATGTGTGTGCGTGTCATACATACATATACCAACACCAGGAGACCTTAAACTAAGGCCCATTATAGCTGGACCATCCTGTGAAACGCATCAACTGAGTTCCTTCATTCAGAACTTCTTGAAACCACTTCTAAAATACATTAAAAGTTACATTAGAGATGATTTGACCGTATTAAACTACCCCACAAAAAGAGTAGAGGAAAAACACTTACGGTCTCTTTTGATGTTGCAAACCTGTATACTGATATCTCCCATAATTATGGATTAGTAGCAACTCAGTTCTGGCTGAAAAAATATCCAGAAGAAATACCGGGACGTATTAGC
>NC_068984.1:51157729-51159072 GCF_001194135.2 Octopus bimaculoides | reverse complement strand
GATATGCATTGTAATTGTGTTCCATTATAGATGCATGATTATAAATATGGCCCACAAAGATTTCTGCAAAAATCGTAAGAACACACACACACACACACACACACACACACACGCTCACACTTATATTCATACACATTCTCCTTCTCACACTCATACATAAAATATTGCATACTCATACAAACAAACGTACACGCATGCACATGCTCACAGATGCCGGCGCATACATTTACGCGTATAGCCAATCACAAAATGTCTCTGTTTACAGATGAAAAAGCGATACGAATCTAAAAGTGATTAAATAAAATGTAGCGAAAATTGAGATTATAAGAATAAAATATGACAGTTGCAAACATAAATATCAACCTACTTTTGGATATTTAGATAGTTTCTCCTACTTTTTTCATTACTCTATACATACACACTGACATATATATATACATACTGATACAGCCATACACACAACCAATGTTATATATACATGCTGCGATGGGTAAATTGTCGCCGTTTTATACTTTTAATTTCGCGCATTGTTTGTTTTTGGTTTTGTTGACTACACAGTATAGTTGGTTCAGTTGGACACCATCTGTGAGAAAAACACCATGACGGCCAGCAATTTGGAAACCACATGCTGTACTGCTTGGCATTCGCGCCCGAAGCTCCAGTACGAATATTTCAGAGTATTTTGGTGTCAATCTGAGGACAGGGCAATTCGTAGACATGTACCGAGAGTGATAAAAATCAAACATTCAGTCAATATCATGGGGTTTGGAGTGAACAGTAGCGATGGCGACTTTCCACTCATCTTTCCACACAGCTTCAGACTCAACACAGAAGCCTACATCAAGTGCCTGGAGGACGTAGTGCTGTCTTGGATCAAGAGGGTGACTGATAGAAGACCCTATGTCTAGCAACAGAACTCTGCACCATGTCACACAAGCAGATGAACACAGTTATGGCTGTCAGACAATTTCTGCGATCACATCACTCCTAACATCTGGCCACCTAACTCTCAGACTACAACACTTTTGATTATTATATATGGGGCGTAGTTGAGCGAGAGACCACAAAACTCCTTGTAACACCAAAGATGAACTGAAGGCAAGGATTATGGCAACATTGACCAACTTAAACCAGGAAACTTTCCAGAATAGTTGCAGGAGATTCCGATTTCGTCTATAGGATGCGGTTAAAGCCAAATGGCGATTTTATTGAATACATTTACTAATTAGTATTTCAAGATATTTTTAGTAATTTTGGTAACTATATCTGTTAAAATGAGATGTCAGTTATTTTCATTTTTACGTAATTTAGACGACAGGTTATTACACACACACACACACACA
>NC_068984.1:51153269-51156253 GCF_001194135.2 Octopus bimaculoides | reverse complement strand
TTTTACATATATTTATTTCAGTTTCTTGTCAGATTGTCGACAAACATTATCTCGAGGACGATATCCAACGTCAATTGTAACGCGTCAAATCAAATATTCACGTCGTCTACTTCTGTTTATTCACTTTCTATGAGGTTGTTTTTACACGCCAATTCCATTCAGAGATTATCAATTTACGTATCTAGCTATGTATCTATATGAATGTATACATGTTTGTATGTACGTATCTATGTATGTGTGCGTGTATATATATATATATATATATATATATATATACACACACACACACACACATATCCATATGTGTGCCTGTGTGTATGCATTTCTATACATATGTATGAGTACATACACAGACCCCACACACACACTCATGCACACAGAATCATGCACACACACACATACACATACACACACATATATTATTCAAAACAGTATGAATCGGATTCCATACTACTTCAAATTTCGCAGGCTTTAACAGAGCCTTTTCTCGTCAGGCTGGAATCTCGCTAACATGATTATGGCTGAAACTAACATCACCACAGATGAAACTAACGACACCACCACCGTTGAAAACTGAACTACTTCACCAATAGACGTAAGGACTCTTCTCAATTTATTTGGACTCAACAACTAAAATCTATCAAAATCGGCGTAAAAACCATGTAAACAAACCACCGCTCCCGCCATCACTAAATTCGAGTCTGTCTCCTAATTTAGCTGACTCAGTAGCGAAGACTGCGGAATACATCCAACTCAAAAACATTTTAAAATTACAATTCGCAAAAGATTTTGCTACTTTCTCGAAACTTTCGTTGAGCAACAATTCCCAACAAGAGTGAGAAAAATTCCGACCGATCTAATGTTTAAGTTTATCAACGATGTTGCTGGAGAGCACATGGAATTATGTGGTGTTAATTACTCGAATATTAATACTCTTATATACATAGCCGTTATTACTCTTAAAGAACATATAAGAGAAGTCTACAGCGAACAAAGTAACGAAATTACTAAACGGAAACAACCTAGATGGAAAACAAAACTTAAAGAAAACATCAGCAACGTGCGCCGCCATATTGGATGGCTAACTAAAACAATAAAATGTACGGAGAAAAATGAGGTTACACCTCACCAACTCTATATTTGACAAAAATTAAAGAAACTTTATGGCAACTCTTCACACAGAGCTCTTGAGGGAAAGCTAATCCCTTTAAAACCTGAACTCAGGATGATGAGCGAGGAAGTATCAATCGCAAATTTGCTTCCAACCCATAAGCATTATACAGAGAGATGAGGAAGGAAAATATTACCATTAAGAGGGCTCCCTCCCAAGAGATCTACAACCACTCTGGTAAAAAAAAATTTGAACGAAAAGAAGGATTTCAACCTGAATGTATCATGGTTAAATACAATTGAGAGAGAATACTGTACCAACACTAACAGTAAAACAAAAATTGATGCAGAAACCGTCGCTATAGCAGTAGACAAACTGCAGAATGGGAAGGCATCTGGAAGGCACCTAATAGTTGAATATTCGTACAAGAAGCTGACATCTTACAGAAACCAATTGATATGTATGCTCAAAAGGACTACTGAAGGTCAAACTGATATACCAAATTGGCTTGCTACAGCAAGGACAAAACTTGTTGCCAAACATGAAATCACCGAAATGGCAGGAAACTACAGGCCCATTGCTTGCCTAAACATTATGTACAAACTGTACACCAATTGCCTCAACCAATTCCTCCAGAACCATTGTGAGTCTAACAACATTGTGACTGATGAACAGGCTGGTTGAAAGACGGGAGTGTGGGTATGTACCGAACAACTTTTAATAAACAAAGCTGTACTGTTTGTAGTAAGATTTTTTTCGTGACTGCCTGATATCTTCGACCGCCAGTTCTAAAGATGTTAAGTAGTGGTTTATTTTACGAACTAGATTACCATGGTCATTGTCATTATTTCATGTGTGTGATGGAGCTGTATTCATATACCTATGAATATACGAAGGGTGATTGTGTCTAGTTCCATCAAAGGCATTTTACTTACTATTTAAGGCCTCTGATGGTGATTCTTTTTAAGTATCTCTAATTTCAAACCAATTTGATTCGGTTAAACCAGGAAAAAATAAACCTCTTCGGTTTGCAAGCACCCCAACCACTAACGAGATGAGAGTCCTAACGCATCCTAAAGTATCAGACACTATAACTGATATAAAATTCGTTATACGCAACATTACTGGAGAAATAAGGAGAAACCCGGTTGCTAACACCCTATTTTGGGTACCTCTAAATGATTATCATCGAATTTGGTGCCCCGCAAAATCATAACTCTCTCAGTCAATGAATGAATATAGATATCACTTAAAGGAACTATGAGGGAGGACAGCGATAGTGCAAGAACCCGAGTCATGCAATCCTAGAAAGCTCGACTATTGACGATGATTTATGTTACCAGGTTGAGTTAAAAGGTTTTTCGAATTTTCATTCATGAATTTTGGCAACTTGTATCTCCAAGTTATATATTTAATTTGATACAACTTGTTTTTTCCACTCGTTACTAAATTGTCTATTCTTTATTTTCATATATAACATATAAACATTGAATGTTTAATCTTTAATTTAAAGCTTTAATAATAAGCGGTGCAAAAATTACAATTAGAGCCATTTTGCGCTACTTGTGGGTAAAAGACTGAGTGCAAGGGCAGCGGCAAAAGAAATCCATGATGTGGAAGGCCCATGAACTCTCAACGAACGTGTGGCACAAAACTGGTTCAGATATTTCAAGGGAAGTGAAACCAGCCTCGAAGTCAAGTCATGGTCCGGGAGACCATCTGTTGTAAAAGATGAGGCTTTACTTGAAATGGTTGAATAACAGCGAAGTGCAGGGCACTCAATCACTGTCAGCAAAACTTGGTCCTTCACAAAGCACCATCATTCAACATCCCCATGAGCTCGGCCTTGTGAACGGACGCTGTCGAGAAGCCC
>NC_068984.1:51145614-51146764 GCF_001194135.2 Octopus bimaculoides | reverse complement strand
AGAGAGAGAGAGAGAGAGAGAGAGAGAGAGAGTGACATAAAATAAGAACAACCGAAGTATTACTCTCTTTCCTCTTCCTGTGTTATATTGTCTTGTCTCCCATGTGATTCATCAATTTAATAGATAAAATTTTCCCTCAATTCTCTTTTCTTTCCTCTAAACATATATACATACACATATGTATATACATGTTTATACACACACACATGTATATATGTATATATAAACGTGTTTTTGTGTGTGTGCGCAATAGAACCACAGTTGGTGTTCCCATTAACTATTTACAGAATTTTTTCTATTAATCTCGATTAACATTTTATGTATAAATTTCTTCTTTCCTGTATACTATTCCAGCAATATGTGGACGATCGTTTCCGGTAAAAGTCTCATATATGCATGCATACATGCATACATACATACATACATACATACATATATTGGCGCCATATTTAATATGTCTATTAAATTACAAATTTACATATGATCATATGAGTACCTAAGAACATATTTCCAACAATGAAAGCTCAACATATTCCTAATTTAATGCTTCAACGGATTAACGAATGCTTTTTTGTATACTACACCTGCACTGTCCATTCAACCAAAGCGTTTTTATTTTCGTGTTTTTCTTTTGGTGTAGCTAGTTTACCTGTGGGTAGTGGATTGTTTTCAGGAAATGTTGATGGTTTTGTTTGAAGTCGTTGTGCTCTTAATTATGTTTTGTAGAATTGGTTGCATTTGGTTAAAGTATTGAGAAAAATCTAGACCGTGTTAAATGAGGAACTTGTGACGTGTATTATGGTATCTACATATGCTTTGTGAGATGGGTTTTTTGCAAAACTAGATGAATCAATGTCCCAGTTTTGCTTGCTTTTAGAAATATATGAACATACTCAATGAGAGAATAATGATTATATTCATATATCCTAGTAATCGATGTACGACTTTCCGTTTATTTTCCTGATAATCGATCATTTTAGGGCCCCAGTTATTTCTTTTGTTTTCAATAATCCAGTCCAAACATGATCTAACTAAATAAGTTCATAAGGCAATGATCGCTCTTTAGTCCTATGAGTTGAACTGAAAGTATTATAAACGCAAGAGCAATTTCTGTATAACTCATATATATATATATATATATATATATATA
>NC_068984.1:51142719-51144462 GCF_001194135.2 Octopus bimaculoides | reverse complement strand
ATATATATATATATATATATACTTTGATATTTTGATAGGTTTCAGCTAGTATTGGTTCAAGCCATGTCCAACTTAATAGTGCCACCTGGCAAAGTCATTCAAATCAGGAATCGGACAACATGGCCCACTCGACGAGAGAGTTATTGTTTACAGAGACATATCCGGATGTAGAAAGTTTATCTGGGATTTAGATATATCCGGGTGTAGAAGGTTTATACACATACGATGGACTTCTTTCAGTTTCAGAGTACCAAATCCTCTCGCAAGGCTTTGGTCGCATCGAAGCTATAGTAGAAAAAAACTACCCAAGGTGCCACGCAGTAGGACTGAACTCAGAAATCTGTGGTTATGAAGCCAGCTTCTTATCACCACATAGCCACGTATATTTATTTCTGGGTGCTTGTTCGGAAGTGAAGGCTTTTGTGGGTACAAAATAAAATCCGGAATACTTCAGCAAGTAGAGTGTATTTTTTTAACTTTTTAGGTGAGTTTCATAAACTTAATTCTCTTTCGATTTCCATTGTATTTGATCACGAACTTCGGAACTCAGAATCGAAACAGAATTTACTTTGTAAAAAATCCTAGTAATAAAAAAATAAATAACGTGTGTAAACAGACACCCATACGCATACATTTGAATATGTGTATATACTTGTACGACTATGTGCGTGCATATGAGTGCGTTTACCTCAAACATAGCTTGTTTTTGCATTGGAAATCTACGACATTTGACAAACTATATTAATGTTGCGTGAAACCAGTCAACAGCGATGCATAAAATATATATATATATTTCTACCCCAACTCTCTCTCTCTCTGCCTCTCTCAGCTAGACAAGGTATGTGATTCGTCACAATGGGTGGTAGCCAGTTGTCACACACACACACACACACACACACACACACACATATATATATGCATATATGTATGTAAGTATTTGTGTGAGGGTGCGTGTGTACAGTGGATATAAAGAAGGCACTGCCATCTCATCCCGGTAGGTAACGTTGGTTGCTATAAACCCTATGGATTGAATAGAGGGACGTCTCTTTTGCTATACAATCTTGTTGTAAAGAATCTTAAGATAGATTTAACAGATACAAGCAATACCGTTATTGTTTTGCTTTCATTACTTACGTGTCTGTATCTGTCTGTTGAATCTATGTGGAATGACAAGTGTGTGGGAGGTTGTGTTATGTCTCGATATGTGTATGTATGAATGTTGTGTGTGTGAATGTGTGTTTTTGAATGCGTGTGTATGTGCATGTATGCCTATATACATATATATAATGAATGTGAGTCTGTGTGTTTCAGTGTGTTTGCGTGTTGTATGTGTAGATAGATAGATATAGATATATACATAGATACATATATAAACATAGATACATCCATACATATATATATATACTAGCAGAAATACCCGGCGTTGCCCGGGTTAAAGAGAATAATGAAATCTAAAAACGCCGTCTAGACTACGCATCGTCTTTATATATAGAGATGTATATACACACACGCACCCAAACACACGTATATATATGTATATCAATATAAATATATGAAAGTCAATAAGGTTTCGTAAAAGAAGGTGATCATGTACATACTTTCTTGCTGTTGTGATTATAACACCTCATTGTAAACTATGTTCCTTGTTTTCCCTTGTGGAGCATATACAAATAGGTTTTTTGTTGCTGCCCACTCTTGAGCAGCCAACATACAGTTGTCCATGTGAGAAGCAGGGCTCTTCCA
>NC_068984.1:51137646-51140251 GCF_001194135.2 Octopus bimaculoides | reverse complement strand
GGGGACGTAAACACACCAGCATCGGTTGTCAAGCGATGGTGGGGGGACAAACACAGACACACAAATACACACACATATATATATATATACATATATACTACGGGCTTCTTTCAGTTTCCGTCTACCAAATCCACTCACAAGGCTTTGGTCGGCCCGAAGCTATAGCAGAAGACACTTGCCCAAGGTGCCACGCAGTGGGACTGAACCCGGAGCCATGTGGTTGGTAAGCAAGCTACTTACCACGCAGCCACTCCTGCGTCTATAATAAAAATGTTTTAGTAAGAAGATCTTGAGTTGGCAGAGGAATGAAATTTCGCCAAAAGAAATGTTCATATGTTCATGTTGGTTAGTTGAGCGCAAAACACCTGTTTCCAAAACCCAACATTTTTGCTTCGATGGCCTTTCTGTCTTCCCTGTTTCATACAAGTACTACCTACAAAAATATAATATACCATACGAATGTGTTGTGAATAAAGATAGAGAAATCAAAGGAGATACCAAATTGTAAAAACATATGAGAGTTTTTACAGCGAGACAGTATTCTGCAATGCATTTGTATTATCAGTACTGATATCAACAACTGTCTATAGATCAGATGCGTTTTAATACTTATGGGCCACATTTCTATAGGGGAGATCCGTCCAGAAGTATTAGAACCCACATAATTTTGACGTCAACTGGAATCTTCGACAGAAATAAAGAAGGGCTCTGTTTCATATTTAAAGAGGCGAATGTTGAAAAGATCGGTTCAGACAGTGTCTGAATGTGATTCAGTGTCAACCAGATATCTGTTAAACAATAATACATCAATAAATTGCGTAAACGTGAAGAGAAAAACATCCTACAGGATGGTAGCGAGCTCCTCAAAAAGAATTCGCTTTTGGTGATCCTCCATGTGAACCCCACCAAAATAGACAAGCGTGCCAAAACCAAGAGCCAGATGTTATGTATGGGTATATCTCCCGTACACTCGAGGATGATGCTAACTTTAAATGAAGTTTAACCTGTTTTGAACTCTTAACCAATCCATGATGTTACATTATGGACATTGGTTATGCTTTTGCAATTCAAGAGCAAGAGATATTTAGAAAATTCCCCAATAAAAAAACGGCAGAACTTTTATGCCTTCGAGTTGCGACCGACAATGTTGATAATGTTACTTTTCTATAGAGGATACTACACACGTGATCGGCAGTTACTCAGATGTTATAATTAAGTTGCTACATTTTAATGCGGTAAGATTTTGCTACTACATCAATAAGCAATGTCATCTGCAAGAAAGACTATACAGAATGCATCTATTATTTAATAAATACGAATTAATACAACGAATATTGGTGGAATATCTCTATGTTAACTTCTGCCAAGCCACATACATAACAGATCTTGTTTGAGATGGAAAAGAAAACCTACATAGAGTCGTTGATGTTTAAGCTGCCTTGAAAATATGTAAATTTCTTTCAAAATAAGTGAGAAAGAGAACTGCTACTCAATTTCGCTTCAGCTTTTATGATTCTTAATAGAAACATATAGCTACATATTATTAGAAATATAAGAGAAAAACCACTGTCTCGAAAGAGCAGCGCCGGTTAAATTGATCCCAGGAGTTGATTGGTGTGTTTGTAATCGACTCTGGAGGGATGACAGAAAGATTCGACCTCAGTGTGGTTCAAACTTAGAGCATAACAGCATGCAACTGAATACTACGAAGCATGTTTGTGAAGCACTCTTTTTATTTTGCCATTATCTACATTTTAGCAGACCTTTAAGACTAGATGTAAGAATTATAAAAGTTAACAAAACCACACCATTCCTCAGCTCTCCAAATAATGTGGTCTAAAACAATGGAAAAGTACATGAAATGCTCAAGGATTAAGAACCTCTAACTCTAAGGTTATTTCATTATACTCTCCCCACCAAACAACGAAGTACGATTATCTTCTTGTTCTCTTTCTGTTTCGTTTACTTGTTGGTTCTGAGGAAGACGCTGTGCCAGGACCTTTTCAGGCATTCTGAGACGACGGATGAGACGGATACCATTATAATGTCCCATCTAAACAGTCGTATCTCAACACCTGCTAGTAAAGCCTGGGCATAGAGAATATTCCAGAGGACAGATATTCTTAAAAGGCAAGTCTGGTGTGGTGTTTATGACCCATGATAACAGTAACCAAGCTGATCTTTAGTGAAAGACCGCCCAACTCTTACTCGAGGCACTGTGAGTGTCATTTATTCCTGCAAAATTAGTGTATGCTATGAGGGAGATTTGGAAGCTATTTCTAACAGGTCGAGTTACCGCGCACAGGCTTCTTCGTTTATCTCGTATCCTTTTTTTTTTATTACTAATCGTCTTAGGGTCATAGATATTAGTTTCCTTTTTATTGACTGAATAATTTCAACACTTCAAAAGGTTTGTGTACAACGGCAAAACATTTGCTTTTAACAATATTTTGGTCTTTCTCAACCAAAATATATATGTAACCTATAAATTTGTTGATGTAATATCTTAAGCGCCTTCACTCTCACTCACTCCCTATCCCTCTCTCCCTCTCTCCCTCTCACTCACTCACTCACTCCCCTCCCCCTCCCCCTCTCTCCCTCTCTC
>NC_068984.1:51126083-51137414 GCF_001194135.2 Octopus bimaculoides | reverse complement strand
ACGAGTGAGTGTGGTGTGGTATGTGTGTATGTACTTACCTAATTACTCTTTTGTCAGAAGATGTAGAACTTAAAAAAAAAAAAACATGTGGTTTTTATTTCAAAGACAGAGGGGGATTTTGTTGCCGCTGGTTTTGGCTGCTAAATTGAGCGGTGCAGAGCGACTTCGTACAAGCTCTCTTGCAGACTCATTTGGTCCTGATATTAAAAGCGGTAGGAAGTGTGTTGATGGAGATGAAGAACATTTTTGATACTAAATTGAGCCGATCGAGTGACTACACAGAAGCTCCCTTGCTGCTTCATGTTGTCGTTGTGCGGTTGGTTCAGTGAAAATAACGAGATTTATGGCTGCATGTTCTTTCCTTTGTTTATTTGACTGTGTATAACTAATAAACATTGCGAGCGCCGTAGAACGGTGGTAAGGTTACGGCTAAGAGATTCAGTGACATGGGATCGATTTCCGTGAGTGGAAATATTTCCCTATACTTACACGTACTATCCGTTTCCTCAATCTTTGGCCGTTTGTCAGTTGCCAAGGGAATGGATTCTG
This sequence comes from Octopus bimaculoides, assembly GCF_001194135.2. Classification (NCBI taxonomy): domain Eukaryota; kingdom Metazoa; phylum Mollusca; class Cephalopoda; order Octopoda; family Octopodidae; genus Octopus; species Octopus bimaculoides. The sequence continues at coordinate 51,136,865 of NC_068984.1, read as the reverse complement.
TTCGGTTGAGTTCTAGTGGAGATTATACAAAGACTGCAAATCTTTCGATATTTAACCAGTGATATATTAAGAATTAAGGGGCGTTTTCATTTCTTACATAAACGTTATTGCAATCATTCACTCACACTATTACACACATACACATATATATACAACACATTGAAGTAGCAGTGATATACTATGTCTGAACAAGGACGGATTCCTTTGACCATAGCCCTACTCGACCAGTTTATGAACCTAAGCAACAAAAACATCGACAACAAGGCTATATTACAACTGCCTTGTCTTAATTATTTAATGTTTCTTATTATTGAAAGGAAACGTTTTCTTTTTAATTCAAAATATGTCTTAACTTTTTAGCATCATCTCGAGCAGCTTCCTTCCTGCGTTGTTGATTAGTTATCCTTAGTATAGACCAACTTCAAGAAGCTCACCGATTCATAGTATACAAAAATACAAAATTATACAGCATATACAGATCTGGTAAGGTCAAAACTCACGACTATCTGAATAAAATAAGTAAGAAGACGCGATTGGCACGCGCAGTCTCTGTCATTATATATTATCATCGTAATGTTGTCGTCATTGTGTTCGAAATGTGGGTATATAGGAGAATGTTACGAGTCTCTTACAAGGATCATTAGACAAATGAGTGTGTGTTACAAGTAGGTGAAAGACGACAACTCTTGAACATTGTGAAAAAACAAAAGCTCATCTATCATTGACATCATTCGGGAAAGCAGATGTATGGAAGACATCATAGAAGGAAGAATAGAGGGCAATAAATCAAGAGGCAAGCAAAGAACGCAATGAATGGACAATATCAAGAGCCGGTTGCACAAGAATGGCAAAGCAGCTGGAAAAGTCGTGCTTAATCGTAAAGACTTTCATTGTGGTGTCATCAATGCGTCACAGGCGTACGATGAATGACGACGACAAAAACATTGTCATTGATGTCATAATCGCCATCAACATTAAGACTCATTGCAATTGTTTCTGAGTTAAGTGAACACCTTCTGCGCCCTTAGGAGTTTAATATGAATTCATTATGGTTTGAAAATGACTCCAGTAACATATTACGCGAACTCACGAAGTTCACATTCATATCATGCACAAGTCGCTCGCCACAATCTGTATTGAATAGTCGTGGAAGTATTAATGGTCATGATAATGATGATGCTGGTTTATACACGAACTTTGTGGAGAAGACTGCAGACAGTAGGCGGGAGGAATTTGTACTTCAGTTCAATTGCTTTTTCCTTTGATTCATAAGAACCGTTGGGCTGTTTTTCCTATAGTTTAGTTGCAGGTTGGATGAATGATAACATGTTTCTTCATTGTTCACTTTCACCAAAAACCGTATTCACCTTTCTCAAAGAAACGAACGAGACTAAAAGAGAGAGAGAAAAGACAACAGGATATTAGAAGAGCAATAAAGGATATTGATGGAACAACGAGTGGGGAGTGGGTAAGTAACATTATTAGTCGACAGAGATTATATTTGACCCTGACATCACAATCATTCGTTGATGTATATCAGCATTTCGACACATATGACATTTGACATCAGGAATTTTAACGTTTCCATTTCTTGTCGTCGTTGTAGTGAAAGTGATCATTCGTATATTTTTGCTCTTATTGCTTTCAATTGTTTAGCTTCTTTTTTATTGTTGTTATTGTTGTAGCCGTTATATTATTATTTTTCATTTTGTAACTGCTCTTATTGCATTCGTTTTCATTACCATAGTAGGTTTTGCAATAACTGGATCACTGTTGTATTTTTTCTTAATATTTTTTTTATATCTAAGACAGCGAGCTGACAAGATACTTAGCGGCATTTCGTCCGTCTTTATATTCAAAGTTCAAATACTGCCGGGGTTGATTTTGCCTGTTATCCTTTTGGGGTCGATAAAATGAGTACCAGTTGAGTATTGGGGTCAATGTAATCAACTTACACCCTCACCCGAAATTACTGGCCTTGTGCTAAAATTTAAAACCAACATTCTATATGTTACTTTTATTCTGTTGTCATCATATTTGCTTTTATTTTTGGTATGGTTCAGCGATATGTAAGTCCAAACCGAGCTGATCCAAGATCAAGGGTCTTCATGCTGTTACCATTCTGTCTTTCTGACGATCATAAGTTTATATTCTCCAATGTATCCTTCCTTTGTAAAGACAGTCGTGTGTCATTCGATGGAGATTTTAACTGCTAGTTATAAAAAAGTACTGTGATCAACAGGATAGATAAAAATATTTAAATACCTTTGCTAAGCGGTACCAACATAGCGGTAGTCCGCTGCCAAAAACAAGCAAAAGAGAAAAAGTGTAAACATGAATCTATATTAATAGCTCACTACCTTTTTATCATCTTATTATTCTACTACACACACTAAAATATTTGCATAAATACAGATTCACACATACAAACATGCACACACAAACACGTATACACACGTACATACAACCACACAGACGACATACATAAAAACACTGATATATATTTACATTTTTATATGTTATCATGTAAGTATGTTATTACATATGTATGTTATCATATATGTTTGTTATCATATTGTATGTCGTCATATATGTATGTATGTTACCAGTTCGTTAGCTCCTTTACAGTACTATACTTTACTATATCCACTACTCTATCAAAACACACGCATACACTCATATACACACACAAACACACATACACACACATATACACACACACACAGACGCATGCAAGTGCACGCGCAGATGTATATTTACTTATACATACATGAAAACATGTAAATGAATACCAAACGTTTCATTGCGCAGACGAGAATCAGTAAATTCGATGGTAAGTAAATTTGTATAGTGTAAGCACCTCAACCTCCTGTATCCCCCTCAACTATTATGCGACCTGAACACAAACGCCATCCCCATCAACCGACATTCTCTCCCTCCACCCTCTCAGCATTTGCTTGAGATATTTTTCCTTTTCTCTTCATTACGAATCTTTTATATATATTTTGATTGTTCGTCTTCGTTATCATAGTTTTTTTGCTTTTGCTACCGCTACTGTTGTTGATATCGTTGTTGTTCCCTTGAAATGTGTGTGATTTTACGTATATATGCATACATAGATACACATACATACATACATACATACATACATACATACATACATATAATTACACACACACACACATATTTCTTCTGTGGCACCTTCCTCATCGCCACCATTACCTCCATCAGTACTACTGCACAACACCTCTCTTTCTGTCTTTCGTTCTTTCATTCTTTCTTTCTTTCTTTCTTTCTTCCTTTCTTTCTTTTTTTCTTTCTTTCTTTCTTTCTTTCTTTCTTTCTTTCTTTCTATGTCTATCTGTCTGTCTGTCTCTCTTTCTCTTTCTCTGAAGATTCTATGTCTGAAGAAGTTGTATTAGTCACAGGATGAAGGCATTTAACTATAGATCAATTCAATGGAAGTGGTCTGGAGCTTACCATCATACTACTATCAACAACACAAATATGATCATAAAAATCACAATAGTTATAATATTAAACTGAAACTAAGATATTCAAACATTATTAATCGGGTGAGGAAGAAAGTAAGAACAAAACAGAAACAGAGAGCATCAAATATTTTTTATTGACTTGGTCTGAAGGAAGAAGTTATGTCCATGGTCTTCAAAGAGTCACGTCAATGGCTACAAGGCGGAAGTTCCAGGGAGTACACACTCTGAAAAGGAAGCAATAGGAGCAAGAGTTAGTGCAAGTTTAGGTGTTGTGGACACAATTTTACTGATGAGAGAAGGAGTCATGAGTAGGCTATGTATACTTTAGCGGAGATGACAGGAAGCCACCCCGATTCAAAAATCAGAAGCTATTATAGTAACTTTGGTAGAAGCACAAAGCGAGGACAGACTGGCTGTGGGACAGAGTTTTAAGTGGGTTGGTGAGTAACTTCACCAATCACACTAATCAGTGGAGTAGCTTTTCTTTATTTGTGATCCAGGATGCATGCGTGTATAGTCGCAGCACCATATTAAACTGCAGCCAGAAATCACTCAGATCCCACCACACCGTCTTTGGAAAACGGAAGAAAGAAAAGAAAAAGGCAGATAAAATAACGTTTTCTTAGAGATATTGTATCTGTGGTCATAAAACGAAATAGTCATAGCTACGATAGTAGTTGAATAATATTCTTAAGGCCGCATTTTTCTCACACGCAGCAACTTCCAGAGCTTGTTGCTAATTGAGTTCTTAACCAAATTGAAAACTGTTAACATTTTTGAAAAGGGCTGGTCCCTAGTTACAATTTGGCATAGATAATTGAGATTTGATTGAGTAGAAGAAAATTTACATTAAAATTTGTAGCAACGTTATAAGGAGAGTAAGTTACACCACCAATCAAGTTTAGATCTAAATAACTTCTTTATTTTAAAAGCAAAATATATTTATCTTAGCTTCAATGATAGAAGAAAGCATGAAGAATTTTATAGTTTTGGTCCCAAGCAACAAAAATTTATATTAAAAAAACTGTGAGGTAAAATATCACGAAAAAATATAAGGCAAAAACTTGGATTTAAGTATAATCAACTTTTTTATTTTAAAACCAAACTATATTTTAATTAAGCTTAAATGATAGAGCTCAATTCGAGGAATTTTACGGCATCAATCTCATGCAATGAAATTTTGAAAGAAAAAAAGTTATGAGTGTTTGTTTCTCAAATTTGAGGGTGGAAATATAGTTCTATATTTTTTTTACGAATACAGTTCTGTAAGGGGACTTTTAATATGTGTTACCGGCGTCATTGAGATAAGGAAAAAACTATCAACGACACCGGCAATTGACACATTTGACACATTATTAATTAGCATAATAGCATAACCTGGAAAAAACATGGATTACATGGAAAAATGCGAGTGAGAGAAATAATATTCTTAAGATTATAAACCTGGAAAATTACAGGACAAGTTATAACATCTAGTAAAGTACAGAACAAAAACATTTTTACTTAAAATATTGCAGTTAAGGATAAAACTTGAATATTAAACATTATTTGATTTTAATTTACAACATTATAATTAAAAGGGTATCATCATTTTGTTAAAATATTGACACACTAGAATACTTAAAAACGAGAACCAGAAGTACTAATATATCTAACGTTATATGCAAACTAAAATAGTATATATGGTTGGCGAATTCATTATGTAAAAAATAGGTATTGGGTCACGACTAAATATGTGAGGACTTGGCAATAACTTAGCCAAAAACTCAAGGAAATTTTACTGTGAATTTGTTATTATAGGTAGATTTTACTGTAATATATAACTCATTTTTGTATTAGTCTATTTATTGTACTAACTAATTATGCACTACTATTATTTTATATAGCCTATTTTCAAATTTATGAATGAATTTTTTTTAAATGCAAAAAATATTTTGAGTTATTTTTATATTTTTAATAGAAGTATTAACAAGCAGAAGTAATAGCTTGTAATAAAATTTTTAGTTTTAATGAAAGCAAATATTTTCTAAATCTAAAATTTTTATTTGAAATTTTATCCTTAGCTGCAATATTTTAAGTAGAAATTTTCTTGTTCCGTACTTTACCAGATATAATAACTTGTCCTCAACTTTTCCAAGTGTAATAACTTATCCTGTAATTTTCCAGGTTTACAATCTTAAGAATGTTATTTCTCTTGCTCGCATTTTTCCATGTAATAGATATGTTTGCTCACAGAAGAGATGTCGCTACATTACAGGAGCTAATTTAACGACCCCAAAAGAATGAATGGAAATGACGACCCGCCAGTTTATATCATAGCAAAACTTAAAAAGTACAAAGTAACTTTTCCGGCACCCTACCATTTCTTGCATAACATCCACCCTTTTATTTAGAAACACAATAAACTGGAATTTGTGTTAATTATACCGTCGTTAATTAGAAATATAATTGACTGATATTTCTTCCTTTTGAAAAGGCAAAACGCCAAGTTTTGGAGAAAATACGCAACGATGAAAGAAACACCAGTATATAAAATATGTACTCATGTATATTTTATCGACATTGAAAATGTGAAAGGCATATTGAATGACAGAGATATAGCTGAAGCCCATAATATTCTTTACGTGACGGTCTGGGTTGGCAGAAATCCGCACACAGGAAAACTCATGTGTATGGACATTTATAGTTATTATGTATATATATATTTGTACATATGAACACATGTATGTGTGTAAACAGTTGAATGCAAACAAGGCTAACAGAAAGTATTCAGTACAAGACATAGAGCGTTATATAATATTTCATTGGAAGCTTGAAAGGACAAAAATCGTTGTTTAGAGTCCTAGGCATCTGATCTTTGGGCGATAAGGAAGAATGGAATATAAAACATAGTGAAAAGAAATTGTGTGAATATATTTGAATAATTAAACAAAACAAAAATAGAAAAAAAATAAAGAAGTGACTTTGCCAGTTAGAGAGGAGAAAATGGGGGAAGAGATAAAAAGGACGTTTATATATATATTGGATGATGATAAAATTAAATAAAATTTTTAAAATGAGTAAAGGAGCATTGAAAGACCGTGTAATTAAAAGAAAGCAGATTAGGGTGAAGGAAGAAAAATTATTTTAAGAATATACATTAAAATACTATTCAGATGAATGTAAAATGGAGGTGAGGAGTTTAGTCAAGCAGTGTAGAGGAGATAAATGAAAGCTATAAAAAGTAAACGCGTGGTTTACTTCTGGTGGTACAATTAAACGGGAGAGAATCTTTTCTAGGTTAAACTAAGTTGAAGAACTTGTATTTTAAATTTCTAATTCTTAACTTTTTCTTAATAAAATAAAATAATGTTCCGAAGGTTTTTAAAACTTTTAGTCACTGGTAGCTGTATATAGTACTGTTTCATCCCCCTTTGAAATCGTCGGCAGGAAACAACTCGAGACATAGTTTAATTAAGCCTTAATTCAACATTCTACAAAGATTTTTTTTAGAAAGAAAGAGAATAGTTCATAGTTTTAAAGTATAGCTGCTTAGTTGTAAAGAAAAGCGAAAGATAGGAATTTCCTACATACGGGTAATAATACTTTCCAGGACAAATCCGCCTTGCGAAAATTTTCTTTTTGTAGTTACAGTTGATGTTTTTACTACTAACAAGTTTCGTTAGCCCGTTTTAGCAAACTTTTTTTGAATGGACATAAGGAATTGTAGCTGCTATTTCCCATTGTGTTAGCCGCTGGGATGAGTTTGTGGTATCCGTCATTTATTCGTGGATAATTTTTAAAAAGCGACCAGAGCATTATAAACACGTGGTTTGCTTCTGGGAAATCTCTTCTAGGTTAAGCTAAGTTGTAGAAAATATTTGATTAATTACTAATTCTTAATATTTTTGCTTCTTACATAAAATAAAACAAAGTTGTTAATTAAAAGGGTTTTAGCACGGTGATTAAGTTGTGAGGAGCATTTGCACAATCTAGCGTTAAGAGAAGATATGGAATAAAATCGTAAGTCAATACTTAGAAGTGCAGTTACTGTTACTTGGACAATTGTACGGTACATTACAACTATAGGTAGGAAACGAAGTCGTAACAGCAAGAATAACTCTCTTTGATTCTACGTCTGTTAAATATCTTAGTTTCAGAACGGAAAAGAAGCTAAAATATTTTTTCGTGATATATATAACTTCTCTTATGCCGGTTTTCTAGAAAAGAGCAACTAACTGACTCTCTGTAGGTGAATTTGAGTTGGATTGTTTGTGTAATATTTATGGGTTGTTTTGTGGCTAGAGTGTTATAATCTTGCATATACAACTATGACTGGCTTCAACAGAATTTTTGTTGAAAATTTTTGTAATATCGGTGTGAAACAGAGTATATCGTACTAACCACTGTAGGGCAGAACCTTGCAGCACTAACATTACCAGATATGCTACTTGGAATTGTCATAAAATTCTAACAAATTTAAAGTTACTACCTTTATTGATGCATGTTCTATATTCTAGAGCTTCTAGGCGAACGACGTTAAAAAGAGATAAGTGGTAATATATAGCATAGAAACATTGTGATCCATAGAGGTTATATAACATCTGTATGGAATGACTTATAATCGATCAAGTATATTTTGATGTATTATTAGGGTTCTGCTTTGCAATACATTTAGATAATATAAGTCACGTAGTATTTATTAACAAATGAAACACAGGGGCTGGTGCCATTTTGATTTGAGGTGTGTTTTTAATTATAGTCCATCATGGTTGTCTAGAAATTGAGCTTTCCTGAAGTAATGGCGAAATGCTTTGCCCAAATAAATACGATCATATTCTACGAATATGTATTGACAAATTTTCTTTTCTTGTTCATCATCATCATCATCCCTGCCACCACTTAAACCAACATATTCTGCTCTCAGATTCACACACTAACTGCAGCTGTCTTTCAGATTTTCTAAACCCTGTAAAAGAACTCAGAAAGCTGGGCCTCCATCCAGGTCTTTCCCGATACCCTTAAAGCCAGGAACTTTGCAACACCCCTCGTATGTTTGTGTGTATCTATCTCTCTATCTATCTAGCTATCTACGTATATATGTGTGTGCGTGTGTGTATTTATATATATATATATATATATATATATATATATATATATATATATATATGTGTGTGTGTGTGTGTGTGTGTGTGTGTGTGTGTGTGTGTGTGTGTGTGTGTGTGTATAGGCACAGGGTTTGCAATTGCAATAGCACTTCTATAATAATAATAGTAATAATAATAATAAAAATAACAAAAACTTTATTAACTGAAAAGAACTCACTTTTAAGGTCTGAGTAAATCAATTGTGTATATTAGCTTCCACCATTTCATATCTCATTATCGAGGGTTTCATTTTTACATGCGCTCCTCAGACAAGCATATTTAGTGGTGAGAGCTCGGGGACAGTTGGATGACAAAGCTGATCAATCAGTCCACTGGAAATTTACGAAATGATGAATTGGATGAAGCCAACCGAAGTATTTAACAAGTCGTTCTGTTCCTAGTGTGTAATCCGACTGTGCCAGGGCTCTCATCACTAACCACCATCGTCTAGGGATTGCTCCTGAGCATGAAACATTCATTAAAGTGATTTGAATTGGCATATGTGTGTGCGTGATGGTGTGTTTTTGTGTGTGCGTGAGTGTTTGTATGTGAGTATGTTTGTGTGATTGTGTGTGTGTGTGGGGATGCATAATTCAATTTATTATAACGTTTCAAATATCACAGTTTAGTATGGAGGAAGAAAAGAAGACTTACGGAGATGTAAGAAGGAGAGAAAAGGAGAGGGAAAGGGAGAGGGAGAGGGAGAGAGGGATGCAGAGAATGAGAAAGAGGGCGAGCGCGCGCGCGTGAGAGAGAGAGGGAGAGGTTAGAAATCATCACTATATCGATGACATGTGTCCGGGAAAAGATACCCGTTGGCCTTTAACTGTAAACCAAGCGTGTTGTAATCAAGCTGTTTCCCTTTTGACGCTGAATCATGATGATTTCACAGATTCTTTATCACATTTACACCACAAACATATACCCAAGCACAAATGCGAACACACGCAAATATACTTTGGAACACACACATGCAAACAGACGCTTTACACTCGCTTAGATACAAACACACAAAACCTGTATCAGACAAAAATGTTGTTTCATTTCTCTCTTAAATTCGACCGCTGACCCCCTTCCAGTAACACTTGTTACATTTCCCACCTCTTACCACACCATAATCTCCTACTCTCTTAACTTTGCCTTTTCCTTATGTTTTGCTGAAAAATTTCCTCACTCTCACAGTTACCAATTTATTTATTCTACAATGCTTGTAGGGATGCTACTCACTATCTATCTATCTATCTATCTATCTATCTATCTATCTATCTATCTATCTATCTATCTATCTATCTATCTATCTGCCTACTTGTCTGTCTGCCTGCTGTTGTGGTGAATAAACTGTCGTCTAAATTACGCAAAAATGAAAAAAAAAATACTCGCATCTCATTTTAACAGATACATTTACCAAAATTACATAAAAATACCTTGAAATTTATTCAATAAAATCGCCATTGACTTTAACCACGGCCTCCAGACAAATTCAGAATCTCCTGTAACTCTTCTGGATGATCTCCTTCTCTAAGTTGGTCAATGCTACCATAATCTTTGCCTTCAGTTCATCTTTGGTGTTGCAAGGAGTTTTGTTGGTCTCTCGCTCAACTGCACCCCACACATAATAATCAAGGGCGTTGGAGTTTGGGGAGTTAGGTGGCCAGATGTCAGGAGTGATGTGGTCGCAGAAATTGTCTGAAAGTCATGACTGGATTCTCCTGTTTGTGTGGCATGGTGCAGAGTCCTGTTGCCAGACATAGGGTATTCCAGCAGCCACCCTCTTGATCCAGGGCAGCACTACCTCATCCAGGCCTCCGTGTTGAGTCTGAAGCCGTGTGCGAAGGTGAACAGGGGCATAACGTCGCCATCACTAGTGATTACTCCAAACACCATGATGTTGACTGGATGCTTGATTTTTATCACTCTCGGTACATGTCCACGGATTGCACTGCCCTCAGATTGACACCTAAATACTCTGAAATGTTCGGATTGGAGCTTCAGCGCGAATTCCAAGCAGTACAGAATTTAGTTTCCAAATTTCAGGCAGAGTGAATTGCGTCATGGTGCTGCTTTTCTCGCAGACGGTGCCCAACTGACCCATCTATACTAGTCGACAAAATCACAGAAAACAGACAACGCGCATGCGCGAAATTAAGAATATAAAATGACGA
>NC_068984.1:51120736-51124055 GCF_001194135.2 Octopus bimaculoides | reverse complement strand
CACACACACACACACACACACACACACACACACACACCCACACACACACACACATACACACACACATATATATATATAAAGAGTGGCTGCTGGAAGACCCTGTGTCTGGCAATAAGACTCTGCACCAAGCTGCACAAGCAGGAGAATCCAGTATTGGCTGTCAGACAATTTCTGCGACCACATCGCTCCTAACACACATATATAGATCCCAGAGTATGTTGGTCATGCAGAAGGTAAAATCAATTTGTATTGAAATATACATTACTTACTGATGTATTCAACGCAAGGGTAAGCCTATTTCTAATATGTTCATTGCATTGCTCGTGTGAGTTAATGGTGGTTTTGGATCCTTGGCTCTTATATTGTGCCTCTAACGATGTGAACTTGGTGGTTACTTTATTATTACCTTATTAATGCAATTAATAACGGTAATAATGTATCTTTATTTAAAATTTATTCTTGATCACGATAGTTTTCTTTTAAACAGAGGGGGGCGTTTAAAGTAAGGAACGCACACGAGCTAATGTCGTGAATATTTTAGAAATAGATGTTAACATGTTATTTTAAGCTGAAGATCCCAGAGTATGTTGGTCATGCTGAGGGTAAAATTAATTGGCATTGAAATATGCATTGCTTGCTGATGTATTCAACGCAAAGGTTGAATATGTTCATTGCATTGCTCGTCGGTATATTTATTGTGAGTCTATGGTGGTTTTGGAGCCTTGGCTCTGACTTTAGCAAGCGGTATTATATAGCCTACTGATTCTATATATATATATATATATATATATATATATATATATATATATATATATACATATATATATATAGGGTAAGGCTTAAATAATAGCTTAAATCTAAAATTATATAAGCGCGTACTAGTGCGCATGCGCCTATTTGTTGTGCGCTTGTAGAATCTAGTAGATGTGTACATGTGTGGACGGGATATGTGTAGAAATAAAAACGTTATGAAAGCTTGTAAAATAGAAAGGGTAAGGAAAACTGGTGGGAAATACAAAAGCAAAAATAAAAAATAAAAAGTTTAGAAAATATAAAGATCGTTAAAAAGTTGTTTGTTGTAAATATATATATGAAAAATATCAATTAGGGGCAGGTGAGATAGTTAGGGAATGTCGCGGGAGTGTAGTGAGGGAATTGTTATTTGTACTTTGAGAGTGTATTGCATAATTTGTGGCGACAAGTAAAAATTATGCTATTCCGTTCGTTCAAACAATCGGTGGATTACATAAGAGAGAAGACATCGGTGATGCAGAGATTACACTTGCTGTTGTAGTGAGTATATGGTTTAAAATGGGTGACTGTGGACCACTTTAGTTTATAAAGAATTGATTCATACTGAAGTTTGTGGATTAGCTGAGATAAAGAAGATTTAAATCTTGCTTGGCCCTTGAAGCTAGAGTGGTGATTGCCAACTCTGGCTTTGAAGGCGATGCTGCACAAGCCGATATATATATATATATATATATATATGTGTGTGTGTGTGTGTGTGTATATATATCATTACAGATATAGGGTAAAGGATTATTAATTCATTAATAAATTAATAATTAATAATTTTTACCAAGTAGTTCGGTATGTAAAAAACCATTATCGGTAAAGAACTTATATAAAAAAGTTCTTTTAAAATTATAAACATAATTAAGGGATCAGCAACAGTTGCTTCACCTCATACCGAAATTTAGAAATAGCAGTTAAAGTGCTAATTCTACTACTAAAACAAGTCTCCAACAGATAGCAATACTTGTAACTTGCCTTTGTGAGTTACAAGTATTGCTATCTGGGACATTATCTTGGATGATCTTATTCAAACGAATCAATCCCAGTACTTTTGTTCTTTTGGTTTCCTTAAATCCAGGTACGTATTAATCGGTAACTTTTACTGATAAGATACGGGGACGTGAACATACCAACACCGGTTGTAAAACCGTCATGGGGGCACGAATGCACACACATAAACACACACATACATACGGCCACCATATTCATTCACAAGGATCTGGTAGGCCTGAGGCCAAAGTAGAAGACACTTGCCCAAGGTGCAGTGACACTGAACCCGGAACATGTGGCTAGGAAGCAAACATCATACCACACAGCCACTCCTGCACCTATATATATATATATGTGTGTGTATGTGTGTGTGTGTAAATGTATGTATGTATATATATATATATATATATATATATATATATACATATGTGTGCGTGCGTGAGTGAAAGCATGTGCTATAAAGTGTGAGAAAAACAAATACAGGCATATCAATTCAATAAACTAAACAAAGCACGAAGTAATTTAGGTCGAAGGGATGCAGAGAAACTGGAGTGTCTTACGACCGGTGTTTACTTGTACAAGAGCAGGAAAGAGTTATAAACAAATATAAATAAATATAAACAAATTGGTATTAAAAACAGGTCACTAAAATAACACGAAGGTCTTCACCAACCCTCGGTGAAACACACTATGGTTTCGAACACTTGTAAGGGAACAATAGGGCATTTAATAGTATTAGGTAACTATAGCTGGAAGTTATATGAAATAAATTTGACAGAAAATGATGATGTTAATAAAAAACACTAGGATGGAGCACAAAATCATGAAAGGTGAATTATTTCTCGATAGTTAGACGACATGATGCAAATAGTTTTAGGGCTCAATTGGAATAACGTGTGTTTGTGGTGTACATTGTATGAATGCATGTATGTGTTTATGTATGCATGTATGTACATGCATACGCACTCACATATATATATATATATATGTATATATGTACATATACATTCATGTATATGTAAATATACATACATATATATATATATATATATATATATATATATATATATATATATATACATACGTACACACACACACACTATATATGTATATATGTCATGCTTGTGTGTGTATGTGAGTGTGTATATAGATATTTCTTATTATAACTGAAACTGGGAATTTGCCACGCAACTCAAATATTAATAAAAATCATATTCTCTACAGCATAGTTTGAGTATTCCGTTCCCATTCGTTTGACATTAAGCAAAGTCGAGCCTGAGACGTTAAGCAAGTATAATAAATGGAATGGAGAAAGTTCAAATCAGCCAAACTACAATGAACACATATGTATACGGATTTAATTAAGTTAAAAATTGTCCCAAAAACATATATTGATATCATAAAAATACATAAAAGTACATATAAAAATATAAAAACATTTGAATATTAACAGTATATATGGACATATACATATGTGAATATACAAACGTATATATACATATATATATATATATATATATATATATATATA
>NC_068984.1:51110927-51119870 GCF_001194135.2 Octopus bimaculoides | reverse complement strand
ATATATATATATATATATATATATATATATATATATATATATATATACACTTAGAAACACACTAATTAACTCTCATATTGAAGATGATTAACTAGTTAAAAAAAAAGTAACTACATTCGACACAAACGTAGAAATAAAACAATCGACGATTTCTGTAACCGCATTGAAAACTTCCCCTACCACACCCTGAACAAGCAAAAAATTAACTCAAAATTCAGCACTAACCAATGGAAAGAATTAATTGAATTACAAAATGATGCGGCATTAAAGATTAACGAAGACGAAAAAAGGATTGCGATAGTAATGATGGACACGGATTACTACAATAATCTAGTAATATACATGCTGAATAATGAAGACTATTACGAAAATATCGAAGACTACAAACCCCAAAGAATAATGAAAAGTCTCTCGACATTAGCTCAACTACACGAAAAAGAGGAAAAGGCTTGATGAAAAAAGAAATAGAATACATAACTACCTTTAAATGTAGACCCAGCCACTTCTATGGCTTACCGAAAATTCATAAAAGCCATATTATGAATGAAGCAATTAAAAATCACCGAAGTCATACATATACCCACACCAGTGGTTATATGTATGACCTTGAACTAAGGCCCATTATAGCTGGACCATCCTGTGAAACGCACCGACTGAGTTACTTCAGTGACATCCTCTTGAAACCACTTCTAAAATACATTAAAAGTTACATTAGAGATGATTTGGCCATATCAAACTACCCCACAAAAAGAGTAAAGGAAAAACACTTACGGTCTCTTTTGATGTTGCAAACCTGTATACTGATATCTCCCATATTTATGGATTAGTAGCAACTCAGTTCTGGCTGGGAAATTATCCAGAAGAAATACCGGAACGTATTAGCAAAGAGTTCATAAATGAATCATTGAAATTTATTCTCCGGCAAAATCACTTTCTATTTGACACCACTGTATACCGAGAAAAAAAATTGGAGTTGCGATGAAAACTAAGGCAGCTCCCATTCTTCCAAACCTGACAATGGTCTATTTGGAACTAACGTTATATCAGGAGTCACCCACAAAATTCGGAAATTCCTTTTCCCAATACATAAAGGAAAACTGGAAAATATATTTGGATGACGGTTTCATTCTATGGAATGAGAACATGGAGTAACTTTTGAAATTTAAAAGACTTCTCAATAGCATAAATACAAATAAATGGAACACAACAATAAGGAACTCCCTTTCCTAGATATACTAATCAAAAAGTAAAAAAATTTAGAAACCAACATATTTTACAAAACTACAGACTCGAAACAATACCTGTTATTTAGCTCATGCCACCCGAGACATATTACAATAAAGATCCTATTCAATCTGAGGAGAAGAATCTGTACTATAGTGTCGGAAAAAACACACCAGAGAACTACAAGAATCTAAAAACACACTCGTCGAAAGATACTGCCCAACTTCGCATATAGATGATGAGATAAAACGTGCAAAAATAATTAATATACAAAGACTAAGAGAAGTCAAACACAACAACACACCCACTCTAAAAATATTAGCGTATATTTCCACATACATCCTCCAGAAACATCGAAGCATATAATACTTTTATCCAAAACCTTCCAATACTGAATAAAGACCCTAAGCTGTATGAAATTCTACGCACCCATAGAATTAGTAAAAGTAACAAACAGCCAAAACCACTAAAATGGATACTCTCAAATGCAAAACTATACTAAAATATAATGGAAGCAAGAGTTAAAAAATGTGGACGACCGAACTGTGGAACATTCCCAATATAATGGAAGGCTCCGAATTCTATTTCAAACAAGGACAAAAATTTAAAATTAAAATTGACTACATTTGCGCCTCTAAAAATCTGATCTACGTCATAACATGTTCCGTTTGCAGTAGGAACTACATAAGTTCAAGAAGAATGTCCCTAAGACGTAGATCTATTTTACACAGACAACAAATCTACCAACCCCAATACTGTTAAATACCACTCTGTGATCACATAGCCAGATGTGCTATGGTTTACCAACTGCAATTCACAATATTCCCACTATACCAATGCACGGAGAGGACCTCAACTCAACAACAACTAAATAGTGGAATTCACTATATAATGGAATTCACAAATAAAGAAACAGCCAGAAAAAAGGAAAAAAAAAGATTTACCTCACTTTGGCTACGAAATATTATATCCACTGATTATCCCTTTAGCTAAAGAAACATTATATTCACTGATTATCACCTTTGAGCTATACTTTTCTGTATAACCGCAAAATTGGATCATACCTGCTCCTACGCAAGACGAAATCAAAAACGTATGATTTCATAACATTGAGTCAGGATTAGCGAAGGGAGACCGATCGACTCTGTACATATTGTAATGGATTAAATAATCTTTATCTACACAAACATGATTTCCGTGCTTTTTCACCTTATATCTTATTTTACATTTACCACGACGTGGAATCTCTCCGAAATTTTCACCTGTGTATATATTGCATACTTAAATTAGGGCTGTAATTTTGCCTCTATAGATAAAATGGTTAACGGAAAGATGGAAAGAAGAGAAACTTCGCAAAGCCAGTTTTAAGTTACTGTAGCTAGTTTCAATATCTAGGGACTTATTTCACCTGAATATATCTGGATCAGAGAAAAAACAAGGCTTTGTACATGAGATAGATAACCTAGATTGTCAGTGATGTTGAACCCGTGAAGCATATTGGGTTCTACCTCTATTTTGTAGGCTTGAAGAGAAGCAATTGACATTGTGGAGGCCTTTGCCTTTATAGAGCTGAAACTATAAATTGGGGTTATTCACTCTGACGGTGCGACCATAAAATAGACAGTATTCTACTTCAATACTAGTAGCAAATTATTTAATTTCTAACTTCACATACACACACACATACATGTATGAAGATGAATAACACATACATACGCACACATATACACAAACATATCTTGAACTAGTACTTAAACAATATAAAGATATATCAATTGAATTTAAGTGCCCAACTTTTATTAAAATTGTTTCAATGCAATATATTCAGTAGGAGTGAGTTTGTAACGAGTTAAACTGGTTAAACCAAGTTATCAAAGCAAATTATTTAGAAAATAAATACAAAAATGTGATTGATGCTTTAAGATTTTATTGTTAAGAGCAACAGCTGTTTCCATTGCTAAAATGCAGACATTACTAGGCATTACATGATTAATGCATACGTAATTAATTTGAATGAAATGAGTAGATTGTTTCATCTAGAAATAAAATTGCAATATGAAAACCAAAAAACTTTACCGATGCGCTATTAAGAATTAATCTCCATACTTTTGTAGAGCAAGACTTTATTATTCTTTAACAAGAAAAGTATTGACAGTGATCTCGAATGTGCGGCCAGCTAAGCCATCATGGGTGTGTGATACATCAAAATAATCTTGGTTTTACATAATTTTTTCTGAGGTTTGTGGGGTTCACTTGAATCGTAATTAGTTTGTAGGGTGGGTTGTGATGGAAAGGTGTTTTGGAGAATTCTTATTGATTAGATTTGGGGTTATGTTATTGTTCAGAATTTATTCATTTTGTGTGTTTATTTAGGTGCGTCAGTTTCAGGCCATGAGATAACTTTTTAGTGGTTTATAGGAAATAAGTAAGTAGCGGAACTCTTTTGGTCAGTCGATGTGTCGTTAGTTTAATTATTTTCGGTTTTATTCGATTTAATCTTTTGCTTTGGCAATGTAAAAGTAAGAGTTCAAATTTTAGTCAAGCATTTAAAGACTTAGAAATTGGGCGTCTCAACTTTTTTTGCTATGGAATTTTTAAGGGCTCACAAAAGGGTGTAAATAGATGGTACGTTGTAGCTGGTCAATAAGTTTCTTTACTTGTTCATGTTATTTAGAGTAATTCCTATTTGTATTTGGAAAGTGGAGGTTATTATTCAAGTACACCATGGTGTTAGGATAAAAATTCGTCTATCTTGTGCTTTGATATTCATAAGAGGGGGTGGTTACATGTAAAGATTGTTAGTCAGTATATTTCTCTGTACGCGTTCGTTGACTTATAAGCAAATGTAAAATGTCAACCTTTATGCATTAAAGAAGCAAGTTTGTGGGCTATGAGTCTATAAATATTTCTTCAGTTCGGTTTCAATTATTATTATTTAAAGCCAATGGATATATGGGAAACTGGGGCATTATAGAAATCTGAATATAACAATAGCAATAAAAATCAAATTTAAATTAAAAAATTGATTTGAATATTATATTTTTTAACTTCAAAAAGGGAGAAAAAAAAAAGAAACCACACACATATAAACATACATACGCACACGCAATCACACAGAAACACAGACACACACACACACACACACACACACACACACACACACACACACACACACACACACACACACACACACACACACACACACACACACACACACACATACAAGCATATATTTTCTGAGGACATAAAAATACCCAGGTATTTGTTTCGGGTCACGCTAAAGCAAAAAAATTCCAAAAATAAATCCTAATTGACTTCTGGGTATCCTTTTACGGGAAGAATCTAGTGGCTATGTTTT
This sequence comes from Octopus bimaculoides, assembly GCF_001194135.2. NCBI lineage: Eukaryota > Metazoa > Mollusca > Cephalopoda > Octopoda > Octopodidae > Octopus > Octopus bimaculoides. Next base: position 51,115,288 of record NC_068984.1, on the reverse strand, counting down.
CTGATATAAAACCCGCTCTTGAAATCGTTTCCGGTCATCCTGCTCATGCTTGTCACTGGATATTTAAACACGGATACTTAAAGAGTAGCATATGTGTCGTTCAAGCGTATCTCACTGTAAACTAGTAGACAGATGATACCCTTCTCGAATGAGACGGCTATCATCTAACAAGACATAAATCACACGCACACACATACGAACACGCTCATACATGTGTGCGTACATATAAGTATGTATGTATGCATGTATGTATGTATGTATGTATGTATGTATGTATCTATCTATCTACCTATCTATATAAATATATATATACACGCACACACACACACACACACACACACACGCACAAACACACACACACACACACACACACACACACACACACACACACACACACACACACACACACACACATATATATATATATATATGTAAACGGCAAACCATCCCACCATACATACCAGTAACCCCGACTGACACCTCTCCAGTTTTGCTTTGACACGCACACAACTTCACTGTATTACAATCTCTCTTCTTCCGTTACCAATCTGTTCGGTGAAACTCACGCACGCGAGTGGCAGCCTGCCGTCTAATGAAATACAAACACTGCATATTCATGAATATACATCTCTCTGCTCGGCTCGTACAAATACATTTGAATGCATTTAAGCATATGCACACAAACCACAACGAGTGACCGTCAGAGAGGACATATATATATATACATATAAAAATGGAATATATATATGTCTGTGTGAGTATATATATGTGTGTGCGTGTGTGTATATATTAATTTATAATAAAATATAAGGATAAAATCACGTTAATGATTTTCATCGGGTAGTCAGCATGCTACAACAATTTATAGGTAATTCATACTTAAAATTAGTTTATATATATATATATATATATATATACTGTAGGATACCATAGTCACTAATTTTCTTTTCCTTTTCTTTTAATTAAATGGCTTTACCACAGGTACCTCCTCGAATCTGAAAATATCAGTGTTATGAATTAAATTATGGAAGTGTAATTTCCTTGCATTTATTTTGCATGGTTTTTGGTGTGAAACTGATGTTGTACTTTGGGAAACAGTAAATCTAGTTTGTGACTGTGGCAATCCTGGAGCAGTGGAGGGTAAGTCACTGATGAGGTCCCAAAGTGCGACGAAAGGACTCTGATAAGGCAGCAGATTTACTTATCAAACGATTGACCAAGCCATTTGTTTTATTACCAGCACATAATTTATGCACCTCACCCCCTCATACAAAAGGTAAATGGAAGATTCTGCATAATCTGAACTTAGAACATAGAAATATGAAATATGATACAGTAAGTTAATTTTACTTTTTTACCAATTGAGCGCCTTAGATTAATAGGAAATACAATATCATCTTATGAAATTTCCGTACATAGATCTTTATTTTATAGTACTTTGTATGTGATATTTTTGAACAATAGTTAGATAAAAAGATAATGTAATATTTTCTTCACTGACAGATTGAAAAATTAGAAAGATAATAACTTTTATATTTTCACTTAAATTTGTACGAATTAGATTTTGTACGTTGGTGCATCTCCCAATCATTCTTTCAGATTGAAATTTCCTCATGTGTTGGTCAATAATTTTCTAATCGTTAAGATTTTATATGCAAGATTCTAAAATTAGTTTTAAATTAAGTTAGGATATATTATATTATTTCATCGTATTTATGAGTTAGTTTCACATTCTTTTGAATATGGTAAAATATTCGACACGAATTTATTTTCTTTTTTTTTAGTTAGTATTTTGAAGAAAGTTTTCTTTTATCTGATTTTTTTTTTGGTAATTATTTGCATGTTTATAATCAGTTGCTTTCTTCCCTTCTTCCAAGACTGATACAAAATGCTGCTAAGTCTCTAACGTTTTGGCTAAGAGGTAGGTTTCGACAGACCGTTAGTTCGTATGCAGTCGCCAGATTTCAGTTGTTACAAGAACTATAACGAATTTAATGCAAGTACATCAGAGGAGGTAGTACACGAGAAAGAATATCTTAGAAAATGTATTGGCATTATATGCAGGAGTGTTACTTACAGAGCCATTTTAGGTGTTTGTTGAGGAATGGGGGAACTCTGGAAAGTAAATAGGGGTCTCCTTGGCCAATAGATGTGAGTTGGGGAGTTCGATTGTGAGGTATGTATATCAAAGAGGAATAGTGAACGTTGTTTCAGTGTCACTGTAAAGTTTCTGCGTTAGTATCAAGTGGAAGAAATGAAGACATGGATTATGGATTACCAGATTTAGTATCTTCATAAACAGACCAGTTGGAAGTCGCGGGCCTCTCAAGGACTGTACAAAAATCCACATATTCGTTGGATTATGAGATTATGCTTTAGGTGGTAGAAAAACCTTCAATGATATTAACTAATTATTTGAGAAGTTTTAGTGTATTCTGGAGCGCATCTTTTACAGCTGACCCTGTTTAGACCAGGAGCGGAACGGAGGTTTCTATACAAACTGGGTAAGACAGATAAAATGCTTGTTGAATTTGCTTGTAACAGCATGACTTTCGTTAATGTTGCGCAAGAGTCAGAAATGGACGACTTAAACCTATTACACAAGATATATGGCATTAAATTACACACTGACAGAACATATTCAAATATTACTTTTATCGACGAATGAAGAGAGTGCTCAATATATGTCTAGAGTATGTAGTTTCTTTAAAGTGAATTCCTTTCTCGCGACTTGAACCCCACATTGACATTCTGTATGGCGTAAAACTCATGTATGTATGTATGTATGTATGTATGTGTGTGTGCGTCTGTGTGTGTGTGTCTGTTAGAAACCTTGTCAGCACAGTCGTAGCAGCTATTTCGCAGTATCTTAGATCTACCATATATTTTTCACTTATTCTTAATATCATATTTTATTTATCCTCGCTTCTAGATTAAGTTTTGATCGTAGATTTATTCTGGTCAATGCATTTTCTATCTAAACTTTAACGCTGTATATTTGTATAAGTATACATACACACTTATATATGTACCTCCCTATATATCTCTCTGTCTTCCTTGCTCTTCATTCCTCACACAAACGCATGCATGCATTGACATAGAAGGGCGCGCGCACACACACACACACACACACACACACACACATACACACACACACACACACACAGATACATGCAGATCGAAAGATACGTTAGCATATTGATTCACAGAACAAACACCATAATATGCGTGTTTGTCTTTATATTTGCTTTTGGTTCTTTTTTTCACAAAGATAGGACAACGTTAATATAAAGCCTTACAACAATTAAGTGCAAATAGATTAAGGTTCGAGATTCTAACACCAGAGTTGAAATAACAAGATCTGATTTGAAAACCTAAAACCATATTTGGAAATATGAGACATACGTTTGAAACCGTAACTCCTCAGTCATGATCATCGAACATATAATCTCGTGTCACGAGTAGTAAGAAACTAAAGAAGTAACAAAGAAAAACTAAAGAATAAAAATTGAAAACAAGAGAAATTCGGATTTCACCTGACACACGCATACATGCACACATATTTTTGTTTTTGTTGTTGGCACTCCGTCGCTTACGACGTCGAGGGTTCAACGGAACAGCCTGCTCGTGAAATTAACGTGTAAGTGGCTGAGCAATCCACAGACACGTGTACCCTTAACGTAGTTCTCGAGGATATTCAGCGTGACACAGTGTGACAAGGCTGGCCCTTTGAAATACAGGTACAACAGAAACAGGAAGAAAGAGTGAGAGAAAGTTGTGGTGGAAGAGTACAGCAGGGTTCGCCACCATCCCCTGCCGGAGCCTCGTGGAGCTTTTTTAGGTGTTTTCACTCAATAAACACTCACAACGCCCGGTCTGGGAATCGAAACCGCGATCCTATGACAGCGAGTCCGCTGCCTTAACCACTGGGCCATTGCGCCTCCACACATGCACACATATAGGTAGCATACAAACACACACACACACGCACACATGTAAACACATGTTTTTTTCTGCGTGTGTATCCTGGTGTGTTATTCAGTAGCTACAAAATATTTGCTACATCGATAGGAAAGTGACCACGACATTTGTTTTGAGATGCAAAATATACAAACGTTAATATTTGAATTATTAAAATTTTTGACATTGCTATCAATAAAGGTAAATATTTTATTTACTTATTATTTACTTATTATTATTTCTTTGGTGTGTTTCACGAGAAGGAATCACTTGCTTTTCCCATTTCCCGACGAAAGATGTTCTCGCGGGAACTAATACACTGTTGCTGGACTAAATGGTATTAGCTGTCAATATATATATATGTGTGTGTGTGTGTGTGTGTGTGTGTGTGTGTGTGTGTG
>NC_068984.1:51107934-51110917 GCF_001194135.2 Octopus bimaculoides | reverse complement strand
CGTGTGTGTGTGCGTGTGTGTGTGTGCGTGTGTGTGTGTGTGTGTGCGTGTGTGTGTAAGTATGTATGTATATAGGTATGTATGTATTATCCATCGAAGGAGTTTCTACATGCTTCCTTCTATGAACCTTCAGCCCATTCATGATGTAGTTGGAGGGGCACGGCCTGACCTTTTGAAAAGAGCAGACGAATAGTCCTCATATGATACCTTACTTTCTAATGTATGTATATATGTATGTATGTATACATGTATGTTTGAGCTGTTGAAAGAGACCATTAGATGTTTTAGAAATAGCAGCCGACTTATCATTACACTACATTTTAATTCCAACAAAACTTTGCAATGTTACAAAAATCAACCATTAAATACAGCAAGTCACATCAAAGTCAAGAAATTTTGCTCGATACAATCGCTTTATTTCCGGAATGAATTTGAAGTCAAATGATTAAACCTGGAATTCAAAGCTTCTCATGAGTAAACAATGAAAAGAACTTGGTGGATCATGTCTTTTCATCTATTCAGTATTTTTTGGCATTGCAAGAAACAGAAACCCTAATACAAAGACGCAGAAACCCGGATTTAGCAATTCCATTGGCACTGCTGAACGCCTTTCGTCTGCAGCTGATACATTTCTGTACTTTTTAGTACTATAGGTCTATACGAGATATTTTCTCATGATGAGTACCACAATGTTTTAACTTTCTATTGTATATCCACACTAAGGAAGCTATACAGAAAGATATTCTGAATTAATACTGCTTCCGTTACTAAAAGCGAGTTTTTAATCCAGCTAGTCAGCCAGCCAGCCAGTCAGCCAGCCGGCCAGCCAGCTATTTACGCCACCAGTGACTTGTAAATCAATAATTTTCTACATCAATAATTCGCTACATCAAGTAAAATTTGTCTAACCATACAGTTGGTAGTGGATATTTGTTACTGATGATACGCAAGGACACAGAAATCCGGCTTTAGCAATTCCACCAGCGCTACGGGAACCTTTCTGTCTGTTACTGACAAATATTGCAGTGTTGCGGTTTTCTACTGTATATCCACGTTAAATAAGTTATACATTATACGATATTGTGATTAGTTGATGCTTTGCATTGAACAAGTCACGAATAAAAATTTGCTGCATGTCCTACTTTAGTGAGATGTCACATAATTTGTTATGCGCATTACTCCATGATGTTACTTTGATACAATAGTCGGTGATATGCGAGTACCTCCCACATTGTATATACATACAAACGTATGTATATATATGCATATACGCAGAAGATACAAACATTCATATACATATATATATAAATGAATGTATGTATCTTCTGTGTATATGCATATATACATAATATGTATGTATCTTATCTATAAAAGGCAGATTTTCTGTGTGTGTGTGTGTGTTTAAAATTCATACATTTACACAATTCCAAATTTCTTAAGTGCTACTAATAGTTTCATATGTTGAGATATATCTCAAACATATTCTTTAGGCACAGACTACATATAACAACCTAAAATAATTGAATAAGAGAAGAAGCGGGGGGAAAAAACTGAGAAGGCAGCATATAGAAAACGTAGAGGGTAAAAAATAGAAAACGAAAAACTAAAACACAAAATCTAAACTCTAAAAGCAAAAAGTAAAAAGGGAAAAGAGTTATCCTCCTTAGAACTCAAATTATAAGGCTGGAAAGATATCAACAAGTTAATCGAAGATAGGCGGAATTTTCCAATTCTTCAAAATATATTTATACATATGTCTGCAACCCCTGAAAGTTTATGACCTAGAGTTCAGTAGAGAGTTAAGGATCTTAGATCTGAACAGGATTTGCACTCTTTCAGCTAAACAAAACATGCATTTATTCGATCCATTAACGTAATGTATGGATTTCTCAATTAACTTCCACTTAATCACTTGTGATGTTTCGTTATCTTTCAAATTCCATATATAGCTAGCCAACTTAGTAGCTTTGCTTTTGTTCTTATTTCGGAAGGAGGTTATGTGATTCGCATAGCGATTTTTTAACTGTCCTTCACATAATCCAATACAGACCTTCTTATCTGTTGTATTAATATTTAGGGTTGCAGTAACTTCTGTTTCATATATGATAGATTTAACCATATATAGTTTGGTCAAGTGAACAGAACCATGAGTCGCGAGAGCTGTAACTGGATTTAGGCTCTTGATATTGACCACATGTAATTATACTCTTCCTACTGGGACAGCAACTATATGATAATTTCAGAACGCCTATTAAATATTTTCCTGTACCTGTGAGTTGTTGGAAAGTGTTTGTCTAGGAGAGATAGGAATCTTTTACCTATGTTAGTTTTTATACTAAGGGAAAAGGGTGGGGTGGACCAAATAATTTTCCTTGGCCTATTCTTAATCATCATTATTCTGGTAAATACTAAAGGGGTTGCTGGCAGAAACGTTAGCACACCAGGTGAAATGCTTAGTGGTATTTTGTCTGCCTTGACGTTCTGTATTCAAATTCCGCAGAGGTCGACTTTGCCTTTCATCCTTTCGGGGTCGACAAATTAAGTACCAGTTGTGTACTGGGGTTGATCTAATTGACTGACCCCCTCCCCCAAAATTTCGGGCTTTGTGCCTAGAGTAGAAAAGATTACTTCATCTTTGATGCCACTAGATTTATTATTATTATTATTATTATTATTATTATCATTATCATTCTGATAATTAGAAGAGGAATTATATATTAGTTTATCTTTGAAGCCATTATTGGCTAGGCATTGTTATAATAGAGGACAACTTTCTCGAAAATGTCTTTAGAGGAAGAGAGGTTAGACACTAGATTACTAATATTAGCTATCAAGCTTTTAAATATTACAGGAAATTTCTGTGTGTGTGTGTGTGTGTGTGTGTATATATATATGAATGTATTTATATTTATATGTGTGTGTGTGTATCGTCTGTATTATGAATGTCTATATATATATATATATACATTCATATATATATACA
>NC_068984.1:51100074-51106835 GCF_001194135.2 Octopus bimaculoides | reverse complement strand
ATGTATGTATGTATGTATGTATGTATGTATGTATGCATGTATGTATGTAAGTGTATGTGTGAAGGCGCGTGGCTAAGTGGTTAGGGTATTCACCTCAAGGTTGTAAGGCCGTGAGTTTGATAACCAGCTGCGCGTTGTGTACTTGAGTAAGACACTTATTTCACTTCTCTCTAGTCCATTCAGCTCACATATATGTGTAGCATCTGTATTTCAAAGGGCCAAAGCATGTCACATTCTGTATCACGCTGAATCTCCCTGAGGACTACATTAAGGGTAAGTATGTCTGTGGAGTGCTCGGCCATTTGCACGTTAATAATACGAGCAGGCTGTTCCGTCGATCAGTTCAACAGGAACCCTCGTCGTCGTAACCGACGGAGAGCCAGTTATGAATGAGTGTATGTAATTCAGAGTGTAAGAGTGTATGTATGTTTGTGTGTCTGTGTCGTTTTCGCCTATTTGTGGCTAGCATCACAACTGTACGTACTCTATACTCCGCGTGATAAATGATCTATCTCCGCCATAATACACATCCTAGGTCATTAATTTTAATTAGACCGACTAATTAGTTAATTAATTTTAGTTTCTATTTCACTTGCTATCCTGTTAATTACTACGCCTAAGCTGTGTCAAATGTTGTGTGGCTGAATGATATATTGCTTTTATTAGTTGGACTTCAGAAATAATAATAATAATAATAATAATAATAATAATAATAATAATAATAATAATAATAATAATAATAATAACAACCGCATCAACAACAATAACAGCGTCCTCTGCTTTCTACTCCCTCATTATCATCATCATCATGAACAACAACAACCATAATAATCGTTTCTCTATGAGCCATAGATGATGTTGATAATGACGATGACGATAAAGGAATTAATTTTAATGAGAATGATGCTACTACTTTTATTACATCTACTATTACTAATAGGCAATGATAATGAGCTTCCACATTGGTTCAAGTATTATGACTGTAAGATATCTAGTTTTGCACTCTACTGTTTCTGCCACTACATTGGTCTGTTGATGATGATGATGATGATGATGATGAGGAGGAGGAGGAGGAGAAGGAAAACAAGAACTGATATATATAAAATTTGGAGCATGTTTTAGTCGATGAAATCGACTTCACTGCTTCACTGTCTCTTATTGCTATAAAGTCAACCTCGGCAGGATTTGAACACACAGTGTAAACGTTCATAACTAAATACCCGAAGGAATTTTGCCAGAGGCTTTACTGATTCTGTCAGTTACCGTAACTCACAAATGAATTATGGTCTTGTACCAGTAACACTCTTACGTTCTGAGTTCAAAACATGCCACGGTCAACTTTGCCTTTCATTCTTTCGTGATCAAGGAAAAATAACGTCCCAATCAATCCTAGGGATCAATTTAATCAGTTACTTCTCTTTCCTCTAAAATGTGCTACATTACGTCTGTGTTAGAAATCATTATTATAAAAAATTCAATAAGTCAACGGACAAAATATCGTGCAGTTCTGTGTTCGAATCTCGGCGAGGCCCACTTTATCTTTTACCGTTCTGATTGTATGGGATCGATAAAATAAAGTTTAGGCGTGTTCTGTAGTCAATCTAATTTCCTGTACACTCTTTCAAAAAATCTATGTTTTCCGTACACTGGTAGAAGTCATAGAATTTCCAATCAAATTACTCAAGAGTATAAAACCTATAGTTATATCCAGTGAACATAGGTCAGAATTTCAATTTACTCGCCAGAAAATTTGATCGCCATTCATTGAGATTCATACTGAACTAAAATTAATAACGATAACAAGTCACAACAACAACCACAACAGCAATTAGAACAACGACAACGATAACCACAGCAACAAGAACACGAACTATTTACACTTTAAACAGAAGGTTTCATATGTTTAGAGAGGGGTAAAGTTGATAACATTGTCTTTCCTGTTTCATTTATACAACCGAATGAATGACTCCAATGATGTTGAAGTAAAGTTTTTACCCCCGCCTAAACTATTTTATTTATTTTTTACACTCTGGTGAATGGAGACATTACAGCATGCCCATTACTACACCACAACCCATTTGAAACTAACCATTGTACGTCCAAGCCAGTAAAACTCATTATTGCCAGCTGAGTGGACTAAAGGAACGTCAGATAAAACGTCTTGCTCAAGGACACAACGAGACGCCATGAAACGAAATCACGACCTGACGATCGTGAGCCCGATAACTATACCACGCGCCTTCAAAAACAATCGGAATAAATGCTGGAAGACACTACGGACAACGATATAACTACTCTGTCAAATGTTTCACTTCCGCTTAGTACTTTATCGAAGCAAGAGGATAAAAGACAAAGATATCCAAGTTTGGGTTTGGACTCGTAGCGCCGATACACGGAACAATTATCGTAATTCATTTTGTGATGCCCTAAGCGTTTGACCACTTCATCACCAAGTATGTATGTATGCATGTATGTATGTGTGTATGTATGTGTGTATGTGTGTATGTATGTATGTATGTATGTATGTGTGTGTGTGTGTGTGTGTGTATGTATGTATGTCATTATTCAGTTTATTTCAAGTTTTCCTGCCAATAGAGAAAGAACCGGTTTCTAACCTAGATCCAAGTCTCCTTCATTGGAATTTCAACATCGACAACAGGGTATTTTTGTATGTATGTATGTATGTATGTATGTATGTATGTATGTATGTATGTATGTATGTATATATATATGTATGTATGTATGCAGGTTTGTATGTTTTATGTATACATTCTCATATTTTATGTATGCATATAGTTATCTAGACATGCTCATATATATTTAAATGATAAACTTCTGGAAAGTTTTAGAGATTTTTACAGCTCCAGTGTATGTATGTATGTATGTATGTAATTCTGTATGTATGCATGTTTATGTATGTATCTATGTATATTTACATGTATATGTGTATGCGAGAGTTTATGTGTGTATGTATATGTAATTATGTTATGATGTGTGTATAGGAGTGTTTATATCTATGAAGGTCATGCAATCACATTCAGGTATATCTATTTATACTTATAAACTTAGAAAACAAAAAAGAAAAAGAAACGTGAAAGAAACAGGAAAATAAACAAATAAATAAAGATATTAATGTAAACGACAGGGAAAGCTAATGATATTGGAAAGCATTCTCAGAAACAGAATGAGAATCGACTTCCGGTGACGTCATTCAATTAAGATTGATTGATGCAGACAGTGGGATGTGAAATGGGAATTGGAGACAAATCCCTTATTAAAATTTACAGACAGTTGCCAGCAGCTTTTTTGCATTAGACATATTAGTATCATGTGTCAGATAGATAGATAAATAGATAGATAGATAGATAGATAGATAGATAGATAGATAGATAGATAGATAGATAGATAGATAGATAAATTGATTTATTGACTGATAGATGTAAAGGTAAATAGATATCATATGTGTGAATATATATATCTATATTTCTTTATATGTATGCATGTATGTATGTATTTATGTATCTATCTATCTATATATGTGTGTGTGTAGGTAGGTAGTTGAATTTCCTTGACTTTTTCTTTCTTTCTGTGTGTGTATGTATATGTATGTGTTAGAGAGAGAGAGAGAGAGAGAGAGAGAGAGAGAGAGAGAGAGAGAGAGAGAGAGAGAGGAAATTAGTAAGATATGCAGAAATAGCGAGATAACGAAGTGATACAATTGAGGAGATGAAAAAATTAAGAATTTTTGTGATATGAGAATAAACGAAATTACAAAGATTGAGAGACAAGATGGATAAGGAATCTCAGAGCGTATATTAGGGATACGTATATAAGATCGTTTAAACTTGATGTTATAATAATGACGTAGATAATGAGGAAAAGAAGAAGCTGGAAGGGAAGGTGGGATGAAGAACAAATAAGGAAAGAAAAATGATGATGATGACGCGTGATAATTCAAACTACGTGGAAGATGTATATTCTAACAGTAGTAGCAGTGAATTGGCAGAATCATTTCGGCATCGGATACAACACTCTGTGGTACTTGTTCCGGCTCTGTTTGGTCTAAATTCAAATTTCGCCAAGGTCAACCTTGTCTTTCATCTTTTCAAGATTGATAAGTAAAGTACACGTCTAAGGAGCAATTACTAGTGCAGCAGATGCTTTCTAAACAGAATTGTAACTTGTACGTTAAGAGAAACGTTGTAAAACGAAAAATAAAGTATGAGTATGACGAATGCAGTTCGCGCCCATAACATGATTAAACATATCACTATTGCGCATTGGTCTTTACCGTACAGTGCTCGGACAAATCTATGTTCTCTGTGTTTATTTGCGGGTTTTTGTAGCAGACTATATAAAAGAGGCTGTTTGTATCTCCTTTAAACATATATATCTTGGAGATAAGGGACACTGGAAGTGGTTTCATACGATGATTTTACAGTACAGTGTAGTCAGTTCAGAGAGGATGTAAGAGAAAAAGGAAGTGGGTGATAGAAGAGAACTGTCGATGCCAATATTTGATTAGTGTTTCATTTATCGACCCAGAAGAATAAGAAGCAATGTTAAATCGGCGGGATTCAAACTCAGGTCGTTGTTTGTCTGACGCTATAAAGATTTTGTCAACCGACAGCTTTATTTCTGCAATTTATGTACATCAAAGTAGGCGTGGCAGAGAAACGGGTAAACTTAAGTACTTTGAATGGGATGTATAGAATGCAAACACGCATATTCATTTATCTACACCACACATACATGCACAGAAACATGTGCACACACACAAACACACACACACACACACACACATATATATATATATATATATATATATATACCACATAAACATACGCACAAAACAATAATTACAGGCTAGATTATTTAGAAGAATATTTCTTGCATCACTAATAATAATAATAATAATAATAATAATAATCCTTTTTTCTATAGGCACAAGGGACTGCAATTTGGGGCAGGAGGATTGTCGATTTCATCGACTCAAGTGTGTAATTGGTACTTATTTCATCAACATCATGAGGATGGAAAGCGAACTTGTCTCCGGTGGAATTTGAACTCAGAACATGAAGGCAGGCGAAATGCCACTAAACATTTTGCCCGGCGTTCGAACAATTCCACCAGCTCGCCACCTTGGTTTGAATATACCCCCACGTATATTGGTCATAGTCCCAATAAAATTCTAATTAGTGGTAGTAGAGTTCTTACAGTAGATTAATGACTTGATAGGAAGAAATATGATGTGGCGTGTGTGAGTTTCGTATAAGTCGTCACCGTGTATGTGTGTGTCTGTGTATGTGTGAATCTATTCGTGCCGCTGACTGTGAAGGTTGGCGTTTTATTGTGCACTGAGCAAGAGTCGCCTTTGAAGACGCCCGTAGTACCATTCTTGCTGACAAGAGAGACGGGAGGAAAACGAAGGAAAATGAAGGAAATTACAACCAGCCCTGATCTTGCTTACCTTCTCATATAACCTCTGCAGTTGTACCTGTTTGTAGTTTCGTTTGGCACCAGCAAACATGGAACACACGTAGACATACCCCTCCGTAAATGCTTGCTCGTGAAGCCTAGCCAATATGCGTATATCTGTGTGTGTATTTACATATATAATATTTATACATATACACATATATAAATAGAGAAATTATGAATACACTCTCAATAATATATATATATGTGAATAGTTACTAGAATATATATAAGTATGTGTCAGTTTCAATGCATGCATGGTGTGAAATGGTTTTCAAGCTTGGATACGTGAGAGTGTAAGATATACATATCTTCCTCTGTTCTGTATATATCTAAGAAAGCTAAGTATTTTTCGATATTGTGATCTGATATTGATAGAGCGCATGACATATTATTTAGTGATTATCTACTTTCTTCATTCCAGTATATTTATCTTGTATATCTACAGTCTTCTTTACAATCTACAAAGATCAATAAGAAACGATAAGATTTAGCTCGAAGATATTTCTAAAATCAACACATTTTTCTTCAGGAGAATTAACCAAGTTAAGAAGGGACTCGTAGCAGGTCACTCAGCCCGTCAGAAGTAGCAGTCAAATTATACCCAACCGTTTTTAAAAAGGGACACAGAATAATGAACTTTTTTGGAGAATTTCAAGAAAACAGAATAATTATTCCTGGAACTCTTTTATCGTAAGTTAAGAAGTTGCTTCACAACGACGGGGTTTAGGGTTCAAGAAAGTGTTTTCAGCAATATTCTCGGATTAGCTGGTGCCTTGTGAGTGAAATTTAATTGATTGAAACTGTGTGGAAGCTCGCTGGAGTTTTCGTTTAGAGTAGACTTACAACGAACCCCGGTTTATACGTTTTGCCCCTTAATCGGTTATGACGTTAAGTGATCCAGTTGATACTATCAACGGAACAGCTTCTTCGTGAAATTAACTTGTAAATGGCTGACTATTCCACAATGTCGCGTACTGTAAACGTAGTTCACAGGGACTTTTAGCGAGACACAGAAAAGGCTGGCCCTTTGAAATGCAAGTACAACTCATGTTTACCAACTGAGTGGAGCAACATGAAATATAGTATCTTGCTGAAGAGTTCAACGCACCGCCGGGAAACGAAAACAGGTGGTGTAGACAACAAACAGATGTATTAGTTTAACGCTCGGGAAGTGAAAAAGCCTTTAACGTTTCGAGCCTACGCTCTTCCACAGAAAGGAACACAGAAAGAAACAAGGAGAGAAAAAAAGAAATTAAAGGACATTTTGAATAATGAATTCC
>NC_068984.1:51096173-51096832 GCF_001194135.2 Octopus bimaculoides | reverse complement strand
CAGAGAGAGAGGGGGAGAGAGGGGGAGAGGGGGAAAGAGGGGAGAGAGAGGGGGAGAGAGGGAGAGGTTGTAGTGGCGAACGCGTAAATCAAGAGAACAGTGAAGGGGAGAGGAAAAAATTGGAGACAGAATGAGAAAAAAAAACAGGTGGGGGAGAAGTCTATGTGTCTGTCTGTCTGACAGACTCTGTGTTTGTTGTCTGTCTATCTGTTTATTACTCTTTCTCATTCCATATATCCTCCAATTTTTTCCTCTCTCCTTCACAGTTCCATATCTGTCACTCTCTCTCCCTCACTCTTCCTCCCTTGCTCCCGTGGGTCTCACGTGACCATCGGCCATCTTTCTTCTCCTAACTTGTGTTTCTTTCTTTCTCTCCGTTGCAGCTGGATCAAGGAAGACGTGTTCTTGTCTGTCTCCTGTCCAAGCTTGATTTACGCGTTCGCCACCACAACCTCGTTTAGGCTTAGCAGCCATTCCTGTTTGTTTTCACTGCCCTGTTTGTATTACCAATTTTGACCCTCCGCAAAATCCCAAATTTTATTTAATTTGCTTTGCGGGAGCAACTGTTTTATAGAAAGCGTATCTTGTTGCTAAATGTTCGAAATACGAGAGTAGAAAAACAGCCAACAACCGATGAAGGGTCGTTCTTTATGCCTTTT
>NC_068984.1:51091490-51095917 GCF_001194135.2 Octopus bimaculoides | reverse complement strand
TATATATATATATATAATATTATTATATGATTGAACGCCAGGCATTCTCTTCCAAGTAAGTTATATATATATATATATATGTATGTATGTATGTATGTATGTATGTATGTATGTGCATGTGTGTATGTGTATACGTGTGTGTATATATGTGTGTGCATATATACATACGCGTGTGTGTCTTTGTATCTGTGGTTATCCCCCTCTACATCGCTTAACAGCCGGCGCTGGTGTGTTTACGTACCCCTTACTTAGCGGTTCGGCAAAAGAGATCGATAGAATAAGTAGAGGGATTAAAAATGTCCTGGATTCGATTTGTTCGGATAAAACCTTTCAAGTCGGTGCCCCAGCATGACTGAAACAAGTAGAAAAGGTAAATGCCAGCAAGTTCAGGTGGGGGAGGTAAGTCTATTACATTGACCCCAGTGTTTAATTGGTACTTATTTTATCGACTCCGAAAGGATTAAAGGTAAAGTCGACCTTGGCAGAATTTGAACTCAGACCGTAGAGACGGGCGAAATACTGCTAAGCATTTTCCCCCGGGGTGCTAATGATTCTGCGAGCTCGCTGCCTTAGTCATCTTTCAAATATTGCAACATCCATAAACCGAATTACATTATATATCGATACCTCTTTAACTCCCAATTCCTTTCTCATCCACCAACCGATCATCAAATTTCCTATCATATTTTCTTCACTTGTCACTCTTCCCCGGCATCGATATGTAACTGCCGGGAAATAAAAACAAAATTACCGTCGTTGTATCTGTACTGACCGATATATATTTGAGTTACAAACTGGCGCAGTTATCAGAGAATACAGGTTAAATCAGCGATATATCATCTAGGAGACATGGGTTCATTTTTTTCAACAAGTATTCACTTTTGGTTTATCATTTATGCATTTTATTTGTATACTTCGTATTTACCTTGTCACGTAGTTTACAAATCAAATTTATGATCTACATTCTGACTTAATTTAATACTAATGTGCTAGAATTTAAATGTGTGTGTGCGCACGTAAACACACACACACACACACACACACACACACACACACACACACACATAAATATATATATATATATATATATATATATAACTTTAACTTTTTTTACTGGTTTCATCTGAGGGCTGAAGTCATGCTGATGCATCACCTGTGTTGCTTCCGATATTGTTTTGGGTGAAGTAGCGAGTTGGACGGAGCTGTTCTTCTTTGCGTCTCCTGCCGCGATGTAGGTTCATCTGGTATTTCAGATAGAAACCTGTTCAGACGTTCCTTGAAAACTTCCACATCAATACTATGTAGATCTCTAAGGTTGCCTGGAAGGATGGAAGAACAATTGTGGGTCCTTGAAACCCAGACTATTGCAGTACTGTGTCCTTATTTTAGATGGAGAAGGTGAGAACTTTGGGATGATGCAGTGCCGTCCAGCTCGAGGATTGATATAGCTAAATCCTCCAAGATCTTCCAAACATATATCACCGCATATCTCCCTCGTCTTCTCTCCAAGGAATAGAGACTCAGCTCCTTTAGCCTCTCCAAGTAGCCCATCTTTTGCATCGAGTCAATCTTTGTGTATTGGCGCTGGATTGCTTCGAGTTCCACAGATTGTTTCACACTCTCTGGGAACCATAGTTGGGTGCAGTAGTCTAAGCAGCTGAGAAGGAAAGTCTTCCATACGAGTAGCAGAGCTTCCCTTTTCCTGGTTTTAAATGTCTTCAGAATCCATCCAGCCTGCACATTGTTGCCATGGAATGTTGCATCATTGCTAATGTGAACCCCCAGGTCACGCACCGACTCTGACTCTGGGATCATATTACCTTCTAATCCAGTATATTCCGATTTTAGCCTGGTGTTGGACCGATTGTGGAGTGCTTGAAATTTCATAGCATTGAACTGCATGTTATTTTTGATAATTATAATTCGTTTCTTATAACTATTTTGTTAATTATAATTCTTTTCCTATAACTGAAGTGAAGCAATTTAACTGGGAATCGAAACCGTGTTTCGCACTGAAGTCACATTTTCCAATAAAAATAATTATTATCCTTTCTGCTATAAACACAAGGCCCGCAATTTGGGTGGAGGGGGACTACTCGATTATATCCACTCTCCCAGTTTCCCTGTAATACCAAGGTTCCGCAGCTTGTGACATATCATGCCATGATCAACCTTGTCGAAGGCCATGGCAAAGTCGGGGTATATCACGTCTACTAACTGGTTTAGCTGTTGCTTCAGTACCCAGTCAAAGTGCTGCAGCAACTGTGTGAGGCAGCTCCTCCTTGGACGAAAAGCAAGTTGCGCGTTTTTGAGAAGGTTGTTTTCTTAACCCTCACATAAAACCAATGTGTGATAATACTGGCGATTTCATCGATAGCTACGTACCATCTAACAGGCTTACAGAGGTTCCATCTAGCTAATTCGTTCATAGATAGGTATTACGTCGACACGAAGTGTAGTAAAAAAGATCATTTGCCCAGTATGTGATGCAGTGTTATCGAACTTGAGATCTCACGAATGTGAAACTAACTTTTTGACCAAAAGGACATACCTATTCTCATTTATCAGACCCTTCTCACATATGTAAAATGCGCACGCATACAGACATACAAGACCGTGCACAACGCGCTACTCATACACTGGAACACAAATGTATGTACGACTATGCGTAAGTGCGCACAGTCGTGCATATACACACACGCACTCAGATGTATATGTGTGTGTGTGTATCTGTGTGTGTATCTGTGTGTATATATATATATTTCTATATATATATATATGTGTGTGTGTGTGTGTGTGTGTGTACGTATGTGCATGTAAATATATTTGTGTCAGGGTATAAATATACATATGTCTATACGGATATGAATATATATATGTATATGTACATATATGTATATGCACATACATATATACATATGTGTGTATATGCGTGTGTGTGTGTGTGTGTATGCATTGAGATACTGCTTATTTGCTCTTTTATTCAGTCTGATATACACATGACTAAGTGTTTACCTGTGTCAGTATGGATAGCGGAAATATATGTATGATTATGCACGAACACACGCACACACACGCGCACACACACACGCACACAGGCGCGCGCGTACGCACAGACACACAGAGTCACACACACACACACGCAAACACACGCACACACGTAATGACTCATAGGTAACACCCAACCAAATCAGAAAAGGTAAATGTCATTGATTTACTTATCGATTCCATCTCCCAATCTGTTTTTTCCCCCGTTTTGATGGCATCCGGTATTTCTGTCCAATCATGTGTGAAATCTGAACAGGATTTCATGTCCGTTTATCAACAATCGGTCTATGCATAAACATGAAGCTAAAGTTGTTTTGGTGGTGGTTGTTGGAGTGGGGGGAAGAGAAACAGGAAGTTGTAAAATACCTTTTCAAGTACATTGATCCTATAACTGAAGTTAAGCGATTTAACTGGGAATCGAAACCGTGTTTCGCACTGAAGTCACATTTTTCAATAAAAATAATTATCATCCTTTCTGCTATAAACACAAGGCCCGCAATTTGGGTGGAGGGGGCTACTCGACTATATCCACTCCTGTGTTTAATCGGTACTTATTCCATTAAGCCCGAAAGTCAAAGTCAACCTGGGCATGATTCGAATTGATGACGTAAAGGAATGCTCAGTGGTCAGCAGGCGGGGGACAAACTTGGTAGAGACACGTCGTGTGTTCAGTTCAGACGTTGGTATTGCGTGCACGACCCATACGAGAGGCCATCAATATTAGCAATATCGCTTATTGTCCTCTGACGATCCCCATGCACAAGATGCTGAATTTTCTCCACATTTTCAGGAGTAATGCTCGTGGAAGGTCGGGCCTTCGAGATCGCTCATTGTCTTCCAGGAACGTTCTTCTGCTTTTGAAGCACCCATTCCACTCGAAACATTGCGTACGACCCATTACCTCGTCGCCGTATGCTTGCCGCAGCATGCTCAATCACTTTGTAACATACTTCCTAAGTTTAAGTAAAATATCACGTTGGTTCTTTGTTCTAACTTCCTATCCATGACAAAATCGCAGACTATAGCATACACATGGTCACAAAAACATAAATTTCACAACTTGCGAAGTAAACACTGTGATGTCACTCGGCACTTTGCCTCATGACAGTTACTTCTAGCTTTCATTGCGCACGCAACCGTGTGCTGCAATCTTTTGGCAGGCTACAAAACAAGTTCAGGAGCTTTTTGCTACCACCCCGCACACACGCGCGCGCGCACACACACGCGCGCGCACACACACACATGCATGTGTGTATGTTTGCATTTCCTCGTCAGGAACATTATGAATGTCGCGGGCTCGATTTCCAATTGATATTCAGAAAGCTTTTCTTATTTGTTCAGTTTGTGATGTATGTATATATATATATATATATATATAT
>NC_068984.1:51090329-51091064 GCF_001194135.2 Octopus bimaculoides | reverse complement strand
ATATATATATATATATATATATACATACATATGCACACACACGAGTGCACGTGAGAGCATATACACATAAACTTAATGCATACCATTTAATTTCAAGAATGGATTAGTTAGCAACATGCAAACATCTGGAATAAGTCTTAAAAATTGCTGACTATTGAGGAAAAGATGAAATAAGAATTTGTATAAAACCATATGTCCCTATCTGAACATGCTACTGGCTTTAATATTAACTGTCATCTGTAATATTTACATCAACGTCAAAAGAAGACGATAGTTAATATCCAGGATTTAATTATTTTCTCATTGTCTGGTCATTATACAATCTACAGAGGAACAGGCAAGCTGAACTAGAAAGTGTGAGAGTGGATGTAGTGTGCGCGCGCGCAAGCGTGTGATGCGTGCGATCTGCTTTTTAGATCTCTGTGAAATACTAAAACAAATATTGCATGCAAAAATTGTATGTGTGCTTTCATATGTATACCGTCGGACACATACTGCAAATATATTTAACATGCATATCGAATAGAAGCTCTAACGTGTTTGTCGGTTTGTCTGTCTTGCTGCCAATCTGCTTGTCTTGCTGTCACTCTGTATGTCTTGCTGTCAGTCTGTCTATCTATATGTATAAATATATACATATACGTACATATATAAACCATGTATACGCCGAAACGTAAAACGTACATACATACATACAGACATACATATATATATATATATATATATATATATATA
>NC_068984.1:51088165-51090040 GCF_001194135.2 Octopus bimaculoides | reverse complement strand
ATATATATATACCGCAGTACTTGTATATTTTCATTATCTTTATTTATTTACTTACTTAGTTTACGACCAACGGGCTGCGTCGTTTGATTTCTCAACTGAGGCCAGTTGCTAAATTGTTGTTGCTGAGAATGATGTCCTGCCTTCAGTTCGTTTTTCTGATTAGTCGCTGTAGGGCAGACGTTAATGATTAAACCGTTCTCACTGAAATTCCTTGGTTTTGTTTTTGTTCACTTCTAATAATCTATTATGTCTGGACAACGGCATGATCGACAATATAAGAAGTTCATTTCGATCTGAGTTTCCAAGTTCGATTCCAGTGCATGGCCATACAGGAAAGTGCATTTCACCATAGCCTCGGTTCCTGCCAACTCTTTTGAGTGTAAACGGTTGAAGACAAACTACTTAGAAGTCCATTGCATGGTTTGTGCTTGTAATGCAAAGGACTAACCTTGTTTCACACTTATCACACATTGTCAAACTGATTCTACACAAAGAGGATGTCATTCCGTTGTTTTAACAATTGAATCACTTATTGTTGAAATCGGCTCATATACTAATCATCCAGCAAGAATTTTGTTGTAAATCTACGTGCTGGTCACCGATACTTTGTTCTACTGTATCTCCAAGTAGAATGGAACAATCTCTGTCGTTTTACTGAGATAGAGTAGATTACTTGAGGCATTGACGTGTAGGCATCGGGAACTGACGATAAAAATCTCCTAAATCTTCATATTGAAAAGAAAAATAAATATATTCACTACTTCATTTTTATATTCTCTACTCCGGCTTTAACAATCCATAATAATGGCATAAAAACTATTCCTAAGGCCATTTTATGCAGCCAGCATAAATATCAGAATGGCATTGATGAAAATATATTAAGTAACGAAGAGATGGGTGGATGTAAGTTTCGGTTCGTCAAGAAACTTAAGTACATCTTTGTTCTTATTCAAGCTCTTCATACCAAAATGTTGATAAAACTACCAAATTAATACCAAACTCTTGGTATTAATTTGTCTTTACATTTATGCACTTATTAATGAACACAAATATAATGTATAGGCACTTCTTCCTATGTAAATATATTTTTGAATTAATTATTTTGCTTCTGTAGCGTGTGGGAGCATTTCAGTCCGTTGAACAAAGAAGCCTGTTAAGGTTTTTGTAACTGTTTAGCTTCTGATCATCGCTGATAGAACAGGTAGATAGTAAAAATGGCTCCAAGAGATCATTCCAGCTTTAATTCAATCATTGTATATCCTGGAGTATCATATCCAATATACCTCTGCGGGATGATCTTTCGGGATTTCTCACAGATCGACCATTCACCAGAAACTCGTTTTCATACGGGCTTGAAAGTGTAGAAAGTGGCCTTCAGGGAAATTCTATGAAACAAGCTTATTTTCTTTCTATTTCGTCATTTATAAGGCCGAGTTGAATTATGGTTTTTCTTCTGACAAAAAATATAAAAAGGTTAGTACGTATCTATGCATGATGAAATATTAAAAAAAAAAAAGCATTACCATGTAATTGCCTTAATTTCATCATAGTTCTAGATTACAACTCTTGCCAAGCAGGTAAAACGTATGGAATAAAAGGAGACACAGAATGAATGAGAAAACTATTCGGTATATGGAGTAGCAGGGTGGATAGTGAGGATCTTAGAAGCAAATTACCGCAATTTGGTCAGAAGTGTGAGTTACTAGGTGTGAGATATTTGAAGATGAATGTCGAGTAAAAAAAAAAAAAAAAATCAGTCAATTTGTTTGTATTTGAACAATTTTTAACAAGTACAGTGCAACTCTTTAATGTTTACTCGTGTTTGTGCGTCTTGCATCTGTTTATAAATAGGTGGTTAGGTATGTGTATGTGTGT
>NC_068984.1:51082801-51086030 GCF_001194135.2 Octopus bimaculoides | reverse complement strand
AGGCAAGACCTTCGAACATTGGGCTTCACCGAGGCGATGACTACTGACCGAGACCTTTGGAAATGTGCTGTGCGTGAGAAGACCCGGCAAACCAAGTGAGATCGTTGCCAGTGCCCCTGGACTGGCTCTTGTGCGGGTGGCACATAAAAGACACCATTTCGAGCGTGGCCGTTGCCAGTACCGCCTGACTGGCCCTCGTGCGGGTGACACGTAAAAGCACCCACTACACTCTCTGAGTGGTTGGCGTAAGGAAGGGCATCCAGCTGTAGAAACTCTGCCAAATTAGATTGGAGCCTGGTGTTGTCATCCGGTTTCACCAGTCCTCAGTCAAATCGTCCAACCCATGCTAGCATGGAAAGCGGACGTTAAACGATGATGATGATGATGATGATATGTGCATATATATACATATATGTACATGCCTACATATGCATGTATATAGATATGCATATATTGGTACAGGACGTCACAAAACGTAAACAACATGAAATACGAAAATAAAAATGGATACGCGAAACACATATACACACACATACATGTGTGTGTGTATGTTTTTGTAAACATAACTATTTTCTAGCGCAATCTTTTTTCATTAAAGTTTCTTTGGTATCTACGTTTTCAGACCCTTATAATACATCTGGAAAATAAATTCCCCAAATTATCTTTATCAACATTTATAACCTATCTCAGTCTTCAGGGTTTAGATCGTTTTTGAAATCTATTCTGCCTTTTTGTGGCAGGCTTGTATTATGTACTTTCTCGCCGTAATTCGACCGTTAGAGCGATAGAGTTCGGCCTAATTGGCTTTGTATTTATGACGTATGTTTGTTAGAAAGTAATTATAAAATGTTGTTATATTGCCTCCACAACCAATAATCTATTTCTTTGGGGTATTCTGTAAAGTATAGTAATATTTTCTACTATTGATTTTCTATCTAGTTTTGTCTTATAGTGTATCGTAAAGTGTTTTGCAATTGCTCTTTATCATAATAAAGAGCTATGTTGAGACTATGAAAGAATGGTGTAATTCTTTGGCCACAATAAAAACAGAAATGTAGGAATAAATTTTCTTTCTAATGTATTAGTCAACTACATGCTAAAGTACATAATTCCAAACTATTGCGCAACACATAATTGAGAAATGAAATTAGTAATTACAGTAATATTTGTGTATGTTTTCCACTGTAGCTATAGCAATAACAGAATGACGTTTCTAGCCAATATAACCAATACCACATGCTTTCTCTTTAGAACAATGTAACGTTTATCGTAGTAAGTAATGTTTATCACCACTTCAACATGGCTGTTCCGTTAGAACTGACGTTACTACCGTTTTTGAAATCCCAGTAGAACGCCTCCACCAGCTGGTTATCGATGTAATCACCACTAGATATATATTGCAAGCAGGGGATCGAACTACTATCATTTATCGACGACGATGGGTCCAGTTTCGAGCAATTTGCACTCATTCTCAGTGGTGGACACCCTCCGCCAGAGATAGCAGAATTTCGCTCCAACTCCCAATATATAGAAAAATAAGTGACAACTAGTCACTGATCTTGCAACATGCAAAGTAACTTTATAAGAGAATGAAAGTAGTAACTACACCGAGAAGTAATGTTTATCGCCACACCAATATGGCTATTCGACGTTAATATCGTATTTAACTCCAGGAAGAGCCTCCTCAGGTTGGTTATCGATACAATCTGCACCCGGTATATATTGTAAGCAGGGGAGCGAACCCATAACATCTTCTAGCAGACAACAGATCGAACGGTTTCCGTCTATTTGTTCCCATCTTCACTGGTGAACACCCGATCGCTAGAGAGAGCAGGAATTCGCTCCAGCTAGCAATATATAGAGAGCAGCAAGCGATAATCAGTCACTGATCTTGCAACAAGCACAGTACCTAGTTGGAAAATTTCTGTAAGAGATGAAAGTATACTGAGAAGTATTGTTTATCGTCACTTCACTATCTCTAGCCGATGGGTGTTCATCACTGAGAATGAGCACAAGTAGCTCGAAAGCAAACGGTCTGGTAGCCCCACGTCGCCGTTAGAAGATTGTAGCGGTTCGATCCCCTGCTTGCAATATATATTGGGTGCAAATTGCATCGATAACCAGCTAGATGAGGCGTCCTTCCGAGGTTAAAAATGGTACTAACGTTGGTTTTGGTTCCTACCGATGCAAGAACTACCCTGGTATTAATGTTAATATTGATCATTTTAAGTGTATCATTGAGTATGTCATTGAAACGCTTGATTTAGATTGCACTGGGAATGTTTTCCTTGCTTCAGTTCACCATTCAATACCCATTTGGCATGCAGCTGTCCTCTATGTGGACAAGATGATCAGATCATCTAAGTTGGTGTTTAAGAAACATGGACTCGATACTTATCATTTTCAACCGCTACAGTGCTCTCGTATGAAGTATATGAGATCACCGTGACATCTTCAGGATATCACACAAAAATCGTTGGTGGAATCGCTCGAGACGTTGGAAATGCCTGCGGTAGGTTGTGCAGGCCTCTCATCCATACAATAGCGCTGTTAAGACATATGCTTCATAAACCTCAAATTTCGTTGCTGCTTTGAGATCCAACTGCGCCCAGAGCTTCAATCCAAAACGCATCAGAAATCTTAGAAAGACTATAGCAGACGTACACACATATATTTACCGCTGCTTGACATTTTTCGTATGCCACTGATAAAGTTCTGTGTTTTTAACACCATACATCTATACGAAATGCTTCCTCGTGTCAAATACCACAGTGTTGTGGCTTTCTACAGTATACTCCCGTTAAGTAAGATACATAGAATGCTATACATAGCGGTTCGTGCATGTAACCCCATTTCAGCATTTCATCCAATAATCACTCCGGCAAGAACTATTCGGATAGAATTGGGCATGCCAAAGCTAGGCTAAAACAGCTGTAAGATTAAACTTCTGTTCATTCTCTAATTCCTTATGTACTTTGTACTTCTATCTATAAACCCGGTTGGCAAAATAACATGGTTTGTCATAAACACCTGTACCTTGTGTTTTTTTTTTGTCAATTTAGCTATGAATTGAACTAATGAATTCAACGGGATACACTGTCTGCAAGTAGTTGGGTTCAGCATGTTATCCTCCATTTTCTAATTGATATACAAATTTGGGGTAAAAAAAACCCTTTTACCCGCTCCCATTTATTGCACTTGGTATAACACTAGTGTAGCAATAATTGGG
>NC_068984.1:51078912-51082791 GCF_001194135.2 Octopus bimaculoides | reverse complement strand
ATATATATATATATATATAGGAGACCAAAAGACACCTGCTATTAATGTCTTGTTGTTTGTATTTGGAATTGTGTACCATTTCTCCTTTTTTCGTCCTTGTTTTCGTATACATTCGCTTGCTTTCTTCCAAAGATTCTAGTGGCCTTAGCTTAGATTTTCTTGGGGCCGGCCAGATTGGAGCAGTCGCGGGTGTAACTGGCCGAAACTGCAGGGACGATCTGGAACTCGACTGACTTTGGAAAGCTCCGAATGACCCGTCCTTGTTTTTTCCTGCCCTTCTTTGTATCGTCTAACTGTCCGAATGTTTTGTCGTCGCCTGTTGCGTTTTTGTTCCATTTTTTGTTTCGTTTATATATATATACACATAAATAAAACTCCTTGAGGTTGATATACAGAATAAATTTACATGATGCGCACATGTAAATTTTTAAAAAAAAGGCAAAAACTGAAAGATTTTCAGATGATTAACTTTCAAGTATAAAAATATATATGAATAATATATTTATATATTAATAGAGCAAACTTGTATTACATAGACACAAAGAGTTAGAGGGAAGAAGGTATGATGTTAGACGTGCGACAGCTGCTGCAGCTGTGTAAGTTCAAACCTTTTGAGTGCTAGTAAGTGTTTTCTATATAGAGATTCCATCTCATCTGTTAACACACCCTCTCCCCGCCTCTCTCTCTCTATATATATATATACGTACACACACACATACACATGTAAATCAAGCATCTATAACATGTCTCGCCGCCACAGCAAACTCCCCACCAAGTAGTCGCCAATCACAATCGGCGTCTTTCTCTTTACAAGCAGCCGCTATTAACATGACCAGTTATAACACGGACCTTAATTGAAGTCTCACCTAACTAAGATGTGTTTGGTAGCAATTTTATTGTTATTGTTTTTCTTTTCATTTTCAAGGAGTTGATCAAAAGAATCCGTCTGTCTAAAATAGTCTGTTTCCATTGTATTCGTTGCCACTTTAATTCGCTTTAGTCTTTTTTTTTTCTTTCAACTTCTCTTTATCTCGTAAACCATGTATATCTCTTTCTCTGTCTCTTTCTGTAGTTTCACACTCTTTCTTTCTTTCTTTCTTTCTTTCTTTCTTTCTTTCTTTCTTTCTTTCTTTCTTTCATTCTTTCTTTCTTTCTTTCTTTCTTTCTTTCTTTCTCTCTATCTGTCTCTGTCTCTGTCTGTCTTTCTCCCTCTCTCTGTCGTCCTTTTTTCTCTATATTTACTTCTTGCATTAAGATGTTGAATGTTGCGCCTTCTTGAATAGCTGCTATCAAAGATAACAACACAACACACAAGACAAACACAAAACCGCATATAAATTCACACACACACACACACACACACACACACACACACACACACACACACACACACACACACACACACACGCACAAATAGAGAGAGAGATTCGTTCTTATATTTGCTCTTCTGTACCAGCTATTTTGTGTGTGTGTGTGTGTGTGTGTACTTTTGTGCCGATAGGTATAAGTGTATGCGTGTGTGTACTTCTGTATCTGTAGGTATATATTTATAGAGATATTTATATGTGCACACCTTTGCAGACATATTTGTTTGTCTAAACGTTCGTTTGTGTGCGTGTTCATACGAAATATACATGAATTTCTCTCTTTCTACATTTATATACATACATATCTAGACACGTGTGTATATATATCACAAACATACACACATACACAACACTCACATGTATATATGTACATACACACTCACACACGCACACGCATGTATAGATGTGTGTATTTATATTCTGATTATAAGTAAATACATACTTTGATATTGGAATGACCATAACTAGTGTAAAACTTCGAATCTGTGACCATAACTCACTTGATATTTTATTATAACAATATTGTTGTTGCTATTTTTCTATTGTCATTGGTATTATTAAGTGACTCTGTTAAAATTTTTTAGTTATCAAATTTCGAAATTGCTATAGTGATTAGGGATTACGTTGTTTTTATGTATTTATTTATTTTTTAATTATCCAAAACATTTGTAGACATAAGCGAAGTTATGCAAGTTACCCGAACTGTCCCTGCTTACACAGGTGGATATAACATAACTTACCAGCTTCCCTCTTTAGAGTTTTGTAGCTTGAGTCAACGATAATTATATAACATTTTTTTGGCTCAGCACATTTTGGTTGATAAAATATGGAAGTATTAAAACAACCAATTGTAAATTTCTGTTGCATAATCAAGGTTGCCTCTGACAGAGTAGACCGACAATCAAATGCATTGCAGCCCTTGACATAAGTCTTTTTTAGGGGTTTTTAGCAATGCATCATCTAATCAGTTCAACCCTAATTTAAGACGACAGAATATCGTTTATGACAGATTTGGTTAATATCACTCGTAAATCATTTTCTTCCATATTACGACCACAAAGATGTCCCTTGTCTGGATATCTGGTTTATTGTCATTTTTGCTCATGAAGTTTAGGACACTATTATTTTCTTACACAGTCACAATATGCCAAAGTTTGGAAGAAGGAAACAATCAATTATATCAATCCCAGCACTAGACTGGTGCTTTATCTTAAAGACGGTGAAGAATGAAAGGCAAAAGTGATCTCGGTTGGATTATAATTCAAAACAGGAAGAGCCGGAACAAATCTGCAATGTATTTTGTCCAACACTCTAACGAATCTGGCAAGCCATCGCTTTTTAATTGAGTATCATACTATTCCGACAAAACCATGCATTTTATTAATATGCTCTACTAGATTGGAAACATCTCCAGGCAATGGCTTACACTCATTTTATAAGTATTTGGACTTTTAGCGAAAGCGACAGAAGTAATATTGAGGTGTTATCTACTTCGACATATTTCAACAGGTTTTGGTGTGACATAGTCCATTGCCTTGAAGTTTATTTCATTGTATTGTTGCTGTAGCCGATTAGCCCTTTTGCCAAGTCTCTTTTTCAGACGTAGTGTAGCGCAGTTATAACAAATCTTTCTCAGCCAGACATGTCTAAATTTTATTTTGTTAATAATCGTTTTGTTAGAATGGCACATGTATTATAGTTTATAGATAAGATTTTTATGAGAAAATATGTGACATGAAAAAAGGGCGCAGCGGCGGTCTATCACTATTGGCATGTGCGTCATACGTTCACTATCATAGGTATTGTTTATCAATGACTACATTATCTAAAGAGTCCTAAATTTTTATAAAAGCAATGTGCGATTTGAGTGAGATTTGATTACTATTACTAGCAAACCGAGTGACCACAACGAAGTCAACTGCTTGGTCGTATAATAAATTATTGGACAATGCAAAATACAGACTGGATTGGACTGATATATTTTCATATTCCAAAGGAAACTTGAAATTCCTAAACACTAAATTTGTAAATTCAATGCCTTAACCGTCGCTATATGAATTAAGAGTTCAAAATACTGTCAGAATCGACTAAGTATTTTATTTTTCCAAGGTCGATAAATCAATTCCTGATTACATTCGATGAATCAGATAAGCTGAAAGTATTTTCCCGTAAAAATATTTGTCCTCGTGTTAATGTGAGGAATCAATATTTGAAGAAACAGTAGAGAGAATGAGATGAAGTGAATTTCAGTACACGATTGCAATACATTATTTGGTGAGTTGAAATCATGTCGAGTTGACAATGGTAAATGTTATCTTGCAGAAAACTATATTTGGCACAATGATAACATATGAATATTACAATTAATCCGTATGTATGTATGTATGTATGTATGTATGTATGTATGTATGTATGTATGTATGTATGTATGTATGTATGCATGCATGTATGTATGTATATATGTATGTATATATGTATGTATGTATGTATGTGCGTACGTATGTATGTATGT
>NC_068984.1:51075197-51077373 GCF_001194135.2 Octopus bimaculoides | reverse complement strand
ATAATAATAATAATAATAATAATAATAATAATAATAATAATAATAATAATAATAATAATAATAATACTAATAATAATAATAATAATTATTATTATTATCATTATTAGTTCGTACCGAGTCACCTTTTGCACCTTGTTTCCTAATTTACTGATATGTAGACTGATGACTTGATGAGTTATCCAGAAATCCTGCAGAAAATGCCGAAGTAAGATTGACATTTAATCCCATCCTCTGAACCGAAACTGATATCAATTGGACCGCTTCATCAATCTCACTCTTACCTAATACTAAAATCTTCAAATAAATAAATAAATAAATAAACGTTAGTTATAATATCTATTACAATTGATGTTAACATTTCCTAAAATAACATTAATGTTTTCATAGAAGAGGTAGAAAAATATAAAGACGAAGATTTATAATTAGAAAAAATGTTACGACAGATTTGAAGTTATTATCAAAGAATACATCAATAAATAAATAATGGAGCTAATATTTCATGAAGGTGTTGTTGTTGCTGCTGTTGATTTATGGTATTTGGCTTCAGATGAACTCTGACCGAGCAGACTTATAATCAAAGGTACAGTGTATAGAGGACTAATTTATTTAATGTGACCTCCGTGTCTTTTCTTTTTTAAGACAATAAGGTATATTCTGAGAAATATCCGGCTTCTTTTTCTAGCAACTAGAACATCTGCGTAAGCGCCACTTCGTTTGCTCGTATAAAGAGCATTTCCCCCGCCGCCAAATATAAGGTACTGTGACTACGCAATAATTTCTGTTATATATTGGTACAAAGGTGACAAGTGTGTAGGAGAAGGAATTGTCGATTGATGCATATTTGAAAAGTACTGGTACGTATTCTGTCTGAGGAATAAATGGCAAAGTCAATCCAATGATATTAAAGGAATGCAATTAAATTGTGTAAAAATTTTCTTTCCACTACTTCTTCAATTATCTCAACTAACTCTTTAGAACTATACGCAGAAGGACCATCAAGAAATTATAGGTTAGACATACAATATTTCAAATACATCTATCCTTGACAGGTCCTTATTTCAATAACCAATCATAAAATGAAAACTAAGTCTGACCACAGCGAGATTTGAACGCAGTCACGAATTATAGTCATGCAATTCACTATTCAAATGAATATATACTGAATATGTATTTTTGTCATTACATGACATATTTAAAGAAGTTCAATATAAGTTTTGTAGTAGGGAACAGTCATTTAAAGCGACTCCAGTTCTTAGCTTGTAATTATTTTAACAACCCCTAAAGGATTAAATTTATTCACGACAGGATTTTAACTCAGAACATAAAGGTATGTAATTAACATATAATAATTCTTGGTTTAATACGAAAGAAAACAACAACAAAAACTGTTTAGAAGTTTGATTGCAGGATTAGTTCATCAAATAACAAAATTATATTCTATTTTTAGTTAGTACTACTTTAAAAAAAATATTTTAATACTTTATTAATTGTAGCATATTTCGTTTTATACTCTCCCTAAGAAATTTCAAGCCAATATTTCTATTTTGTTTAAATTGTAAATTAAAGTTTGAAATTTTGCATTAAGAAATGACAACCATAGGTAGTGCTATACGAGTATGTAATCTCCAGCTAAGATTACCTCTCGACACAGTTTCAATAAGAAGTTGAAACCGTATCACATTCACGTTTACCAGAAGAGGCTATAAGTAGTTGATTCCGAAAATTTTCATGACTATGTATATATTATTTTTTTGTTTCGGTTAGTGGGCTTCGGCCATGCTGAGGCGTATATATACGATGATGCTATAGGATGTTACCAAGGTTCTCAACTATGAGTCCACAACATCTTATCGCAGAAACAGCTGTAAGCTAACGAAGCTCATTACATAACCTTTGCTTTCTCTGGTGTCATCTCTTTGTTCCTATTACCACTCTACACTCATCAAACATTGTGTTCTGAACCATATGTATATTGAGTTCTACACTAGGTTATTCGTCTCGCTATGCCTAAGCGATATATGAATGTGTGTGTGTGTATATTTATATATATATATATATATATAAAGCAAATAAATAACAAGGATGTCAAGGTATTAGTGCATATATATATTTCCATGGACGTTACTTTTACCTGGATTTATTAATCGCTATTACCTCTTTATATATATATATATAT
>NC_068984.1:51072596-51075107 GCF_001194135.2 Octopus bimaculoides | reverse complement strand
TATATATATTAAGATTCGGTGGAATTAGGTACATAAATTGAGGCACCTTGTTAGGTTGATTTAATTTGCACGCCCAAACAAGATCAGGTGAATATCAAACTGTGCAGAAGTGTTTGCACTAGATATTCTTACAGTGTATGCAAATAACACGACACAACTTAGTGAAGAGATCCGCTCTTGGTTTTTCAGACATGTTCTCTTTCTTTCTTTTCTTTTTTTTTTCGTTTCAGTCAATTGACTGCGCCATGATGAAGCACCACCTTTAGTCGAACAAATCGACCCCACAACTTATTATTTGTAAGCCTAGTACTTATTCTATCGGTCTCTTTGCCGAACCGCTAATTTACGGGGACGTAAACACACCAGCATCGATTTTCAAGCGACGTTGGAGGGACAAACACGCACACACACACACACACACACACACACACACACACACACACACACACACACACACACACACACACACACACACACACACACACACACACACACACACATACGACGGGCTTCTCTCAGTTTCCGTCTACCAGATTCACTCACAAGGCTTTGGTCAGCTGGAGTCTATAGTAGAAGGCACTTGCTCAAGGTGCCACGCAGTGCGACTTAACCTGGAACCATCTATATAAAATTACAAAAATACTTTCTATAAACTTCCTGAAGTGCAGATTCCAGGGTAGGTGAATAAAATATAGATGAGTAAGAAAGATGTACAGGTGTCAATTCATTACGCCCGTTTCAAGCGACTCCTTTAATGGATTAATGAAAACATACGTACATTGATTCTGGTGTTATATCTTGAGCAGATGATATAACAGCAAAATGAATGTATTTGAGCTCTGTTAGTGAATATGTTACGAATATGTTAAAGCAGTTGGTTTGTCCTTTGTGTGTGAAGTCTATGCAGTCATCTGACGAAGACAGTTTCTTTGCAATGTAATGTCTTCATTAGTCAATTAAATTAAAGCAGTCGCTTGGAACGGCCGCAATATGTAAGTTCCAATTAACCTGGTTGAAACTTGATATTCAATAGGATTACTGCTTTGAAAAATTAGATGTTGAAGTAGAAAGCAGCCAAAATTACAATATATATATATATATATATATATATATATTCATATATTGTATACATATATTGTAATTTTGGCTGCTTTCTACTTGGTTATTGCACCAAGTCGAGTAGCAAGTCAGTGTTTAGGTCATTGGACAAGGACGGAAGTAGGTCATCTGATTAACGTCTTTCTTGCAATT
This sequence comes from Octopus bimaculoides, assembly GCF_001194135.2. NCBI lineage: Eukaryota > Metazoa > Mollusca > Cephalopoda > Octopoda > Octopodidae > Octopus > Octopus bimaculoides. The sequence goes on along the minus strand of NC_068984.1, from coordinate 51,073,856 downwards.
AATTCAATCCATGTTTTTTTCTTTTGTTGTTGCAGAATAAAAATTCTAAAGACAACCCTTTGTCGATCTGTATCCTTCACTGGAGTCCAATCAATTAGCCATAACCATCTTTCAAGTTTTGTCTTGAGGTTTTGTTAAATGAGACCACTAATTATATTTGATGTGTTGCTTTTCAGTTTGGAACCATGGAGTGTAATGAAATATTCCAAGACTATCTTTATAAAAAGCATCAATTAAGTTTTATAGTTGCTGTTGCTAGTTCGAAATATTGTACCATAATTATTGTACATAAAGGAAGTATTGCACATCCTATAATTTCAGTTATTTACTTGGCTGTGTCTGGTAATAAACATTAACGAGTGTTCAGACTTGCGAATATTTTCTTTAAAAGCCCGGTACACGTTGCCGAGTATGAAGTGTAAAGGGTATTGCACGCTAAAATGTAATCTCTAACATGGACTTATATAGTACCAACTAAACAAATTGCTTGCGTGATGTTATACCACACACACACATACACATACACACATCACACACACACACGCGCACACACACACACATACAATCACACACCCACACACACACAATCACACACGCACACATACACACACGCACACACACATAAATCTAAATGTTATGTACACCACTGTTCTCATAATTTTGTTCATATTGCATGAGGTTTTCTATCTCTATTTGGAATCATTCAGTTACCAAATTTATTGTAAACTTTGTGGATCTTGATAAGTCTCATCCACTGGACGATGCAATGTTCGTGGTGTATTGTTGCTATCTGGTATATAAAATATATTAGTCACAAACAAAATGAGACACGAAAAGGATAATGTATAAGTCAAATAGATTAAAAATTCAATATCAGGCGGCAATGTCTACACAAATTATATTTGTTCAGCCCGATATACAGAAGCGGTGTAAGCAACCAAATTATTTAATCCGGAAGATGAGACTTAGAAAGCCTAGGAAGACTTAAGTTAGATTTCTGTCCTTCAATATTCTAAGCGATGTGCGAAGTATAGCTTATACGAATATATGTGAAGAGAACATTGATAAAAAAGACAAAATTAGAACAGTGTTGGTTTTTAAGACTAAGAAAATATCTCTTATGCATGCATAAATACATACATAGGTACGTGCATATGTATATACATACATACACACCTATGCGTATGCCCCTCTTAGTTTCGTGTGTACATAATCAGGTATATGTGTGTGAATATGTGTATAAATGCATATATGTGCATG
>NC_068984.1:51071491-51072387 GCF_001194135.2 Octopus bimaculoides | reverse complement strand
TATATATATATATATATATATGTATGTATGTATGTAAGCAGACACTCATAGACACACACACAGACACCCGGTACGTATATGCGTGTGTATGTTTATATGTGTGTGCATATGTGCCTTACGTATGTGTGCCAGTTTTCACAAGTATGTATACGTACGTGTATTACTATTTAGTTCAAATGCCCCAGACGATCATGTCACTGCATAAGTCCTCGTGCTTTTATTGTCTAATATTGACAAGACAGGGCTTTTTGTACCTGTCACAGCGTACCATGTGAACAGTGCCATCAAATCAGCGTGATTCCTTTTCCCACTTGGATTCATACATTGACCTTTGTATGTGTTGACTTTTGTATTGTGACCTTGACTTACTGTTGATGGAATTTGCCTGTTTGAAGAAAGAGTCCGTACGTATAAAGTGACGTATGGAGATAAAATAATCATTTCTCTCACAGAGTTATACATATACATGCAGATACATACATATACATATACTCACGTGCATAAAAACGTACACTTAATACGCACTCGCACACATTTTGCATATACATAAATGCATAAATTGATGTAAGTCTGTAATCTCTTATAAACATACAGTATTAAATAACTCAATAATATACCAGTAGCAAAAAAAAAAAAAGGTAGAGGTGATGGTAGATGACTATTTTCTGCCTCTTTAGGCTTCGTCAGTAGCATGTGCTCAAAGGCAATCGACCGCATGCGGAGACAAAAACCATCGTCACTCATACAGGAAAAGCTGTGACTAAAAATCACTGATGTTATAGTTACCCAACTGGCTAATAAAAAAATCCTTATGCGCAAAAGACGCAGTTATGTGTGTGTGTGTGTGTGTGTGTGTGTGTGTGTGTGTGTGTGTGTGTGTGTGTGTGTGTGTGTGT
>NC_068984.1:51061648-51071272 GCF_001194135.2 Octopus bimaculoides | reverse complement strand
AGTCTAATGGCTTCGGATTCAGTCCCACTGCGTGGCACCTTGGGCAAGTGTCTTCTATTATAGCCTCGGGCCGACCAAAGCACTGTGAGTGGATTTGGTAGACGGAAACCCGTCGTATATATGTATATGTATACATATATGTGTGTTTGTGTGTGAGTTTGTCCCCCCAACATCGCTTGACAACCGATGCTGGTGTGTTTACGTCCCCGTAACTTAGCGGTTCGGCAAAAAAGACCGATAGAATAAGTATTAGGCTTAGAAAGAATAAGTCCTGGGGTCGATTTGCTCGACTAAAGCCGGTGCTCCAGCATGGCCGCAGTCAAATGACTGAAACAAGTAAAGAGAGCGTCTATAAAAGTTATATTTATGAGTTCAAAAATTGCATAAGAATTTGTTAGTAGGCAGTTTAGCTTAAAAGTAAAGCTGCCATGGCCGGTAATCACACGGATGTGAGATCGAGAGTGGGACTGAACCCGGGACCATGTGGTTGGTAAGCTAGCTACTTACCACACAGCCACTCCTACGCCTATTACATACATTTTAAAAGAAAATGTATTTCTAAATACCTATAAAAATAATAACTTCCGCTTCTATTATATAGTAGATATTTTATCATTCGTTTGGATTTATCTGTATCTTTGGGTAAGATCCACATACATTTTTGAAAAAAAAGGAAATGAAGCGCAGGCATGGCTACGTGATTAAAAAGCTTACTTTGTAACCATATGGTTTAAGGTTCAGTTTTAATGCACGGCAACTAAGGCAAGTGTCTTCTACTATAGTTCCGGACAGTCCAATGCCTTGTGAGAGAGTTTAGTAGGCAGAAACTCTGTGTGAGTGTGTGTATTATCATAATTATTATTTCGCTTTAAGGCGGCGAACTGGCAGAATCATTAGCACGCCTGGCAAAATGCGTGGCGGTATTTCGCTCTTTCTTTACGCCTTGAGTTCAAATTCCGCCGAGCTCGACTTTGCCTTTCATCATTTCGGGGGTCGATAAATTAAGTACAAATAAAGCACTGGGGTCGATGTGATCGATTTGCCCCCTTCTTACAAATTTCAGGCCTTGTGCCTGTTGTAGAAAGGATTATAATTATTTCGCTTAGAAATAGCGATACTAATAACCTTGTATTAGAATTCAAAATACATATGCTTCAGAACAAAACGTCAGTCGAGTACAGAGCAGTAATAAGAAACTAAAATGACGAAGGAATAAGAAATTATCTCATGAACTTCACCAGCTTACAGCTGTTTCTGCTATATGATGCATTGGAATTATAGTTGAGTGCCTGAGTAACACTTTATAGCTTCATCGGAGCTTCAGACATGAAGTCCAATGACTGGAACAAATAAAAGATTTCACCACGTGGTCGATCTGTTTGCTACAAATAACATTCCAAATAGCAACCATCATTCATTCCCTACCGTCTTAAAACGGCCATGGATACAGTGCATCATGACGTTTTAGATACATTACTCCTGAAAAACTAAGAATGATTATCCCGGGAGTGCTTTTAATTATAGGTCTTGTTGGTTAGGACTGACCTGAGTCAACACAATAACACATATTCTGGGGCCACATAATTTCTTTTAATTAAAAGAAGAATATCTCAAATGATACCACCAATGAGCAAACGTTTAAAAAACTTTATAGCTATTCTCCGCCTCCTTTGTTGAAAGTGACTTGCTTGCTACATGGAGCCAAGCGAGACAGAGCCAGGAAGCTATACCGAAATCTTGAGCCATCACCAACATGGGTATTCCCGCCAGTTTGGCAGATGGTGGTTTTTAATTCAAACGGAATTTAAAGAATTGACCAAATTAATTATAAGCTGAAATATTTTAATCAATTTATTATTGATATTGATACATTTATACTTTGGATTTATAGATTGGTTGGCATCTTTTATGGTCTGAAAAATAATGTTTTATAGTATTTGATATCATTAACAATCAAAAGGACTTGAGCTTACGAACTTTTTTGTTACGCAAATTTCACGCTCTCGTCCCATTGGCAATAATAACGTACACAACTATTGCAAATACGGCTTTTGACGAGTTGCAAAGATCAAGCATTTAAAACTGTGATTTACATTTTATTTCAGTCGTATTCATGTACTTATATAACTTGAAGAAATTATTTTTTCTGTGGTATCTTATCTTGATAACTTCATTTTGATCAATGGCTTTCGATCTTATATCTTGCGACTTAAAACGTTTTCTTTCCTCTGACTAGCATTCAAGAAGACGATACGTGCTTGTAAAACAAAGGAAGATTAAAAGGCTTTTTGATTGGTTTTCAGTGATAATTTCTTCTGGCCCTTTACGTTCTGTGTTCAAATTCCATCGAGGTCAAATTTACCTTTCATCCTTTCAGGGTCGATAAAATAAGTAGCAATTGAGCAATAGAATCGATGAAATCGACTAATTCACTCCCTCTAAAATTGCTGGTCTTGTACCAAAATGTGGCCCCATGATTATAACAGAGCTCACACATATACAATAATATTACCAGCTACACCGATTAAACATATCCGTATCACTTATCCCAAAGCCGAAATACAACTCCACCCACAACACCTTCACCATACACCAATCACATCTCTGTAGTCTCGCGCTTTTCTTTTAATCTCTGAAATAATCATAATTTATTCGTAACGGTTTATTTCAAACTTTTGATAACAACTTCCGGTGCTTTGATTCAAATAAGTAGATAATTTTTAGACCGCGAAAGCAAAACGCAAAATGAACCAGGCCACTGTTCCATTCGGTAGACACAAAAAAAAAAAAGGAGAAAAATAATGGTTTCATATTTTGGCACAAAGCCAGCAATTTCGGGAAGGGGTTAAGTTGATTACATCGACATCAGTTTTTAACTGGTATTTATTTCATCGACCTCGTAAGAACGAAAGACAAAGTCAACCTCGGCGGAATTTGAACTCAGAACGTAAAGCCGGAGGATATGCCATGAGGCATACTAGTCCAGCATACTAACAACTCTACTGATTCCTAATATTTTGGATGCACATCTATAAACAGCCTCTCAAAACCTATGCCGTCTCGACCAGCTAGATTTGAGCCAGTGAGGTGGCCTCTCCGGGGTCTTATATTTGCTTTTGCACATTTGGACATTGTGAAGTATTTTTAGGTTGTTTCTATACTTTCAGAATCTTCCACTTTTGATTGATCACATGACGTGTATAGAGTAAGAAGACGTTGTTATAAAGACGAGCCATCTCAGCTAGAGCAATGACGTGTACTAATGTTTAATCCTTTGCGAAATAAAAATACATTACGTCGTCAGAAAAAAGTTAGTAACTGTTCTTAGAAACCACGTGAGAAAACCTAATCACGTTTTGAACCAGTCAGTGGAGAGTGGAGAGAATTTTTTTTATTTATATTCAGTGAGTTATATAGTAATGGTGATTCACTCAAAAAAAGAAAAATTGCGCAAATACAAAACAAAATTCCTTTAATCAATGTAACTCCCTTTTGAGAAAAGATTTCAGAAGCATTCAAACAGTCAGGTTATTTTGAGTTGCTAATACACAAGAAATTTGTAAGCTGCTTGAGATAAGAAACAAGATACTCTTCAAGTCGTTGTTAGTATAGTACATAAACAATTAGAAAGCAAGTTTAATTTTTCCTGGCAAAATGTGAATGACAATTTCTTTTCATTAATATGTCGGATGGCAAATGATCGCTTGCTGAACATATTGCAGTAGTTTAGTTTTTCAAGTAACTACTCTGGGTCGTATTATCAATAACTGAGACCCTTAGCAAGACAATGTTCTCGAACCTAATACATTAAAATAAAGAGTTCTGAATATCAGATATACGTGGTATTTCAGTGTAGGAAATTGTTTTATAATTCATTAAAAAGTCTTTCGCATTTTCTTTTTTGTCGCATAAAAACAATTGTTTGTGAGTCTCATCCTGAAAAATGAATGCTTCTTGTTTCAGTTGGTCGCCATCATGCACACAATTACTCTGAGGAAGATTTCAATTTTGGGAAACATAAATTCCAACTTATCTCAAATGTGTTTACTTTAGATGTCTTGAAGGGTCTTTCAGTCATCATCGTGAACAATGTAGTGCTTGAACTGTTTACTTTCCTTAATTCATTGTAATGAATTAAGCCAATTTTCCTTAACCTTGGTAAAACACGTTGCAGTTGTTGTTAAGTCACCGATCCAAAACAGGCTTTCAGTATTTTCGCAGACTTCGATACATATAATCGGATCAGAGTTCTGTGAGTTCGGAATAATAATGCATGTTCACAGATGGAATATTTAATTTTCAGTGAGTTATATTTATTCTTCTTGATCATTAGTTAAATACTTGTCTGTGATTTATCTCCTACACATTACAAATGACAAGAATTCAAAGAGTTGTTAAATTGATTTCACATTGTGCCAACGCATTCAGAATCCAATGGAGGGTAATTCAAATTAACATTACCGATGCTGATCCATGTATTTCTTCTATTTGTTCAGTAAGCATTGAATGGAGAATCAGATGTAAAATTGGAGGTGTTAATTTTTTCTTTTCTTATAACAAATATTAGATTCATCTCTGTTAAAAAAAAGATTCAAAATTATAATCTACAAAAATTAGGAATTTATATCTTGAAAACACCTTACGACAATGAGAAGAACGAGGAATAATAAGGAATTTAATCAACCATTATAAAAAGCTCACGAGAAAATTGCCCCTCTTATGCTCTTAAATACTTTGGTATTATCATATTTGAACTATAATAAATATCAATTCGTCGGAAATGCGTTTTCTTGGTCAGAAATTTAATGTTTAATTTTTTTTCTAGAATACCAAGCAAGTTTACGTATGATAATGTGCTTGTGTTATCCATAAATCTTGAATGCTGTTTCTTTCTCGTAACATGTCAACTGTATATTCCAAGCGGTTTGAGAGTTTATTTCACCTGAAAAAACATTTGAATATTTGCATTAGGACTACTTGTGTTGTAGTGTAAGTATGTGTACATGCAGAAACACGTATTCAAAACCACTAAGAAATGCTGTAGTGTTGCATCGCCGCTGGCTCTTTCAGTGATGAACATCAAGAACTTGCAATGGTGTCTCAGTCCAGAGATCAATTAATCGCCATATAGCTCACATCTAACAAGGAAACCCCGGTTTTAGATTAATACCTCTGATATTTAATAACTGGTTTCCAAGACTGTGATCGATCATCAGCCTGCAAGAAATTGCAGCCAAATAGTGTCTTATCGTTTTCAAAATCGTTAAATATTCAGGAGAAATTTATATCCGATACCATAGAATACACCGAGAAATAATATAGTGTGGATATGATTAGAATGTTAACCAGAGAATGAAATAACATCAGTAAAATAATTAACATCTCTAAAATGCATTAAAGATTCTTTTTGTTTCATTGCAAAGACCGTCTGGTCTCTGAAATTAATATCATGACATTTGCGCCGGCGCCACTGGTACCATCGGCACTAGCAATAACAACAGTAGCAACAGCAGCAACAGTAGCAACAACAGTAGTAGCAACTACAGCTGTAGCAGCAGCAACTAACGTTCATGTGCTTCTACGTGGTCACTCGACCAGTAAGAAATAGCAGACAAAATTTCTTTCAAATCATATACTAATGTCATATATAAGGATAGGATAAATTCAATATTATATTGACTTACATCTGAAAGGTAGGAAATTCGCGTTTGGTATATCTTTGGTCATAGGTCTGTTCAATAAGAACTTATCTTTGGTTAAAAAACAAGAAGAAGTAGAATTGATTGAAATATTAGTCTAATTTCCTTTAAATCGCACCCTACTATCTTAAACGGAGAAGGAAACATTTTATACTGCAACCCTAGCTGCATTATGTCGTAATGATTAGACGGCAATTTCACGATTAGATCCTATGTCTGTCATCAAAGTTCACCAAGGGCTAACAATAGCAACAATAACAACAACACGTATACAAGAACAACAACCAATACAGCGACGTAGTCACTGCGACACTCAGAAATATTTCACCGTTTTTCATTGTCACTTATCGTAGCATGAACATAATCAGCAGTAGTGCAAAGTTTTTCTTGTATCAGTCCTCCTTTCCTTTACTGTGAAATGCAGGAGCGTGTTGTATCTCATCAACATTACTGCGATGTTATCATAGATTAGATGTTTAACTATCGCTAGATTCGTTCTCGTGAAATATATAACCGTAATGAAAAGGTCGACTTTTGTTGGAGAAATATGATAGATCACTGCGACAATTGGTTGATAATATAATTAACTTTTATTTAATGTTAAGATAGAAGCAGCTGGTTAGTGTTTAAGATTGATGAAACAGATAAAAGAATTTATTCAGCTGAAATAACTTTCTTCTTGATGATGAGTATCTAGTTTGGACAAGGTGACACTATTAACCTATTACATGCTGACGTAAAAGAAGGGAAGTGTATCAGGGCAAATGTGAAGGTTCTTGAGTGAACTTAAGTCTTCACAAGAACTATGAGACTGAACAATGGTAAATCTCAAAGACTACTGAAGTTAGTTAAAATGGAAATTTTCGGCAATATTCTTTTGAAAATTGGACCACGATGTCGAGAATTTACATAACTCTTGAATATTCGCTAGGAAACAGAGCACCTAGTAGTAAGTCAAATTAGCATAATTGGTTATTACAAAAAGAAAAAAAAAAGGAAATAATGTGCAATACAAAGTTGTAAGTGGTAGCTGTGTTTAAAAATAACTAATTGATTCTGGCGTTTCTTTACAAATATGAACCATCATAAGATGCAGATAATAATTCATTTTGTTATGCTGAGATAATAGACGAAGCTGAAGTGATACAGTTAACTGGGGTAGAACTTAAAGTTATTTCATTTAGCATTTAGAGAATGAAATGATTTTCTAGTTTCTTTTTCAATAGAACACTAATAATATAACTATGAAATTTTCAGATGTTCGTAAATGTCTACCTACAATACGTAGAAAATTTCATAGATACATGATATCGAGCTGGAAGAATAGAGTTGCAAAATGTACTTGATAGTCCAGTAAGTCTAGTACCATCATATCTAAACGGAATCTGTATTATTTTAATTCATTTGTTGAGCGTTTACACGTTCACTACATATTTAGAACCTGAGGTCGTAAATCCATATATCATGGAGGCATGGGTTACGACAACAAAAGAGTAAAACCGAAGAGATAAGCATGGGCACGGGTGTAGCTGTGTGGTAACCACTTGATTCCGGGTTCAGTCGCAGAGAGTGGCACCTTGGACAAGTATCTTTTATTATTGCCTTAAACCGACCATAGTCTTGTAAATGGATTTGACAGACGAAACTGAAAGAATCTCGTCGTATATATGTGAGTGTGTGTCCGTCCCACCACTACTTGATAACTAGTTGTGGGTGTGTTTACGTTCTTGTAACTCAATGGTTTGGCAAAAGAGACAACAGAATAAGTCCTTAGCTTAAAATAAAAATAAAAAATAAAAAAATCCATTCGACTAAAAATTCTCCAAGGCAGTGGTTGCAGTCTAATGACTGAAATAAGTAGAAGATAAACGATAAACTGAATTGTAGCAACAAACGACAATAGTGGCAACAACAGAAGCTACAGTAGCTGCATCCTCAACTGCAGTCAGTTCAAAGCCCAGTATAATTAGCATCAACTAAACAAATAATAACTTCATTGCTTGTATATCGGACTTTGCTATTCTCTTATGATTAGTTTTAGCCTTCAGAATAACAAGGAATCCACCACCATCAACACAATAGCAACACCACCGTCAAGGTTACATTAGCAACGCACGAGAAACGAAGGAGTCTTTGTATGTTCGCTCAACTTGCTAGTAAAAACAGCCAAAATCTTAATCATTTACTTTCAATGTAAAAAAGTGAAGTATGTAGCGGACAATTCATTAAGACAAAATAATCACAGCTATGTCGGTGTTGATTATCAATCTGCTGGATCAGAGATGATCTGGGGTTAAACAGGGATTACAACAATAGCAACATTCTGATCACCATTACTTCAACAACAATAGCAACATTCTGATCACCATTGCTACAACAACGCAACTATCACTATCACATTCATAACATAATTACAACATTCACAAAAACAGTACAACCACGCAACCGTACCACCACCACCGTTAAAAACCTCTTCACTGTTATCACCAAAATTATCAGTAACCTTACTGTAACCATCTCTCTGATACCCACCAAAAATATTATCAATAACATTAGCATCACAACGAACTTAACTGCCATCGCACTAACACAACCACCACTACCACCATCATTGATTCCCACTACATCTATCAACAGCAAAATCACTACAAGTACTAACACACCCATCCTAGCTATCAACACCACAATCACCTCAAACACCAACACTCCCACCTTGTCTATCAACTTCGCTACGACTAGCACTAGCACACATGCCCACCAAAAACATTAACATAACAAAAACCCACCACCGCCACCACCACCACCAAAAATCACGACTAAAAAATAAAAAAAACAACCGCCACACCATCAACCCTCATCAATTCCCATCCACTACAACTACCAAAGAACTAACACATCCGCCAACAACCATCAACACCGCTACCATCATCACTTGCACCATTACTGCAACCACCACCACCACCACCACCACCACCACCGTGTTATCTCGACCACGTCTTTCTATTCCATTTCTTTCTCCATATACATTCAACGAATACCACTCGTTCACCCTAGTTCTTTTGTCACAGTTGGACGCCGACCGACAGTTAGTATGCACCGCTGCTGCCAAACGGCTCCACTGGTGCAGGAAAAAGTTGTCTTCAACATTTCATGTATGCATAGATGTCCTAGTGTATGTATGTGGATGCGTGTCTATCTACATACATACGTGAATGAATGTTCCTCTGTTAAAGTGCATCTATGTGTGTGTTCGTAAATGTGTATGTCTGTAGCTACTTGTGAACGTGCGTATGTGGATGTGTGTATAGGTGTATATGCAAATACGCATGTGTACATATGTATATGCATAAATATGCTTCTTTGAGTGTGTCTATACGTGTGCACGTGTAAATGTGCTAATTTGTGTACGTAAGTATAAATGTGAATTTGTATACGTATGTGTATGTGTGTAGGGAGTTTATGTATATGTATTGTATATGTTGGTGTGTGTGTGTGTATGTGTATGTATGTGTGAGTGTGCTTATGTACATAGTCTCACACGTCTATATGTATTGCGTATGGATGCATATGCATTTATGAATGTATGTCGATTTGATTAGTGTATGTGTAGACACATAAACACAGGCACAGCTCGTGCGCGTGCGCACGCACACACACACACACACGTATATCACTTGTTGGTAATGCTAACATTTATGGAAAATAATTTTTTAGATATTTGTTTTTGATGACAGTCTTTGTGGTAGTATCTGGTAGTAATAGTAGTAGTAGTAGTAGTAGTAGTAGTAGTAGTAGTAGTAGTAGTAGTAGTGGACGCAGTAGAAGTAGTAGTAGTGTTGGTAGTAGTAGTAGTAGTAGTAGTAGTAGTAGTAGAAGTAGTAGTAATAGTAGTAGAAGTGATAGTAGTAGAAGTGATAGTAGTAGC
>NC_068984.1:51058592-51061638 GCF_001194135.2 Octopus bimaculoides | reverse complement strand
AGTAGTAGTAATAGTAGTAGAAGTGATAGTAGTAGAAGTGATAGTAGTAGCAGTGGCAGTGGTGGTGGTAGTAATAATAATAGTAGTATATTGGTGATTTTAGCTGTTATAGTTGTAGCGATGTTGTGGAGTATAGTAGTGGTGGTAGCTATGAAGGAGGTTATAGTGGCGGTGAAGGTGGAGATTGTGGTAAATGTGGTGCTTAGTTGTAATAGTGTTCAGTTAATGAGAATAGTTTAACTCCCTTGTATTGCTGGTTGCAATTGGCCTGATTCAAATAGTTGTTGTTCTTGGGGACTAGATTAGGTCTGCTGAATACGTTGCACTACGATAAAAGCGTCGTATCACGTCACCATGCTGCCTTTCTTTTCCCTTATAAGTCATTGGTACTACATCCTCCAAGCGTCATTCTTTAAAAATTGCATTGCGATGTGTATTGAGAGAGGTTTGGCTGTTACTTCTCACAGTTCAAGTCACAACACAGAAGCCTTTTCGCTGAAACTTCGCTCAAAATGTAGTGTGTACAGACTAAATACACCACTTGATGTCTGCATTGAAAATGTTTGTTCTTTTTGAAAGGAGTAACTAGGTTAGCGGGAGTGGCAGAAACAATAGTTCATTGAGAATTAAAGACATTACAATATTTTGGTTTCCTTCCATAATATGCCGAGTTCAAATGTCAGTATTTATCTTTATCTCGCCAGGGCCGATCAAGTGCCAGCAATACACTGAGGTAGATTTCTATCGACAGCATCCTTTTCCTACAGTTTTATGGCCCTATGTTGTTGGAAATTCAAAGATGACATTAAAGAGCCTCTTCAAATATTTTACCATACTTCGTCTTTCTCTCTCTCTCTCTCTCTCTCTCTCTTTCTCCCCCCTCTCCCTCTCTCTCTCTGTTTATCTCTCTTTCTGACTCCACTCTGTATCCTTATTGCTTAGTCACAAGGAGGAAAAGTGAGCATTCGTGACCCTTTTCGGAGCTTTTGAGACTGATGAGAAAAAAAAAATCATCCTGTCTTGAATGTTTGTCACAGAATGTCTCAAGTGCCAGATGGTCGTGTTAAATCACAGAATGAAGTATTTCTCCCATCAAGCAATATGTCTGAAGTCAACTCTCTATTCTCTGTCTGTCTGTCTCTCTGTCTCTCTGTCTGTCTGTCTGTCTCTCTCTCTCTCACTCTGCCTCTCGGTAATGTACGTAACTACCAGATAAGTCATGGATTCGATTCAATTGTAAGATAACCTATAACCTCTACAAGCATATGACATTTTCATGATACAAGAAATAACAAGTGTTATAGTTGTCGCTGTAGTGATTATTTAGTCACTAGGTCAAGTCTGATCGAACATGTCTATGGTCAAACGTATACAACTATTTTGTAGCCACAGACCCTCCCTAACCAAGCGCACTTTTTGACCGAGGACGTTTCAACAATGATCAGCCTCAACTCTTGGATTTTATTTGTTCCAGATATGGATCTACGGTTGCTTTATCAAATATGTCCTTCCATATTTTTAAGACGAAGTTGTGTGTTTCAACATTTGATTATGCTTGTTTAACAGGTTTAGTAGGAAAGGAATGTAATGTTGACACAACTGTTTCTGTTGTTGCTGCTTGTAATGTCGTTGTTGTGATTACTATTACTGTTGCTGTTGTTGGTTATTGACAACATTACTATGATTGCTGTTACGTCTGGTATTGCTAATTTTGCTATGAATTTTGCTAAAATGAATTCGTCTTCTCAGAGCTGGTCATTCAAGCCTTACCTATTTAAGCATCTCATCTCCTTTTATCAGCGATGTTGTGAGCAACACTCAGGCAACATACTAATCACTAGTACGTTGCCTGAATGTTGCTTAATCACTAGTCCCTGTTCTCCCAGTACGTCAACTGTCTAGAATTATCATCCCTCTGCGCATGCTCTTTCTGCAGTCGTTGACTGGCATCAGTTCAAGTGTAACGGCAGCGCTATCAATCACACCAGCCTCAGAGGGACTACGAAGACCAAAGATACAAATCCTTCTTCAAACCAAACAAAAATATAAAGAAAATGTTTACTTTAATATAAATTTCATGCTGTACAGTAGTACATTTATAAGTACATGCACACACACACACACACACACAAACACATGTATGCATTTGTGCCTATCTATCTCTTTACCTGTTTATCTATCAATCGATCGATCGATCTATCTGTGTGCGTCGTGCGTGTGTGTATGTGTGTGTGTGTGTGTGTGTGTGTGTGTAAGAAGAGAGTGAGAGACAATGTCATTTGTTTGGACGATAGACATATAAATATAAATGTGAATGTGTGAGTGCGCGCGCGCATGAGTATGTGTAGAGAGAGAGATATAGAGAGAGGGGTAGGAGAGAGAGTGAAGTGAGAGAGACGGAGAGAGCTGGTTAGATAAATAGACAAATGGATACTAATATCAATATTCTTAAATATATATATGCTTGCAAGTGTGTGTGTGTGTGTGCGTGTGCGTGCGTGCGTGCGTGTGTGTTTATATATGGGTGTATGAGTTTGTATATATATATATGTATATATATATTGTAATTTTATAAAGCTTTATGTTTATATACATAACGAAACCAGAAGTAGGCTCCGCAGACATACAATTAAACGCAACGATGCACAATACAAACTAAGGACAAATGGTTTGCATACACACACACACACACACACACACACACACACACACACATACACGCACACGCATATACACACATAGACATTCAAATATGTACATAGGTGCGCACACATACCCACACACACACACACACACACACATTCACACTCATTTGTACATACATCTGTGTAAGTGTATATGTGTGCGAGTGCACAAAGTATGTTATGAAACCCTAGATTACGCTATTTCTATAACGTCTATATTAATCCGAGTGCTGTGGTGCAGTAAATTTGCAGCGAACCGAATCACCGACCGGGTTTCGATTCCCTCGTGGGTCCGCTTCACTTACGTTGTGAATGCCGTTGAGAGAAAGATGAATGTAGACATCTATAAAGGCACTTACAAA
>NC_068984.1:51053302-51058472 GCF_001194135.2 Octopus bimaculoides | reverse complement strand
AAATTTACTGCACCACAGCACTCGGATTAATATAGACGTTATAGAAATAGCGTAATCTAGGGTTTCATAACATACTTTGTGCATACTAATATATACTTTTGTTATTTACACCACCTGTCCTCGTCTGTTGTTATTTTTTGTATATTCTCCCATATATATATATATATATATATATATACATGTGTGTGTGTGTGTTTCAAACACAGACACACAGAAAGGGGTGGGAGATTGAGAAAATGGAAGAAAGAAAGTAAATAAACACAGATATAAGGAGAGAAATTAGTGTGCATCTAGGGAGAATCGAACTGACATCACTGGTCAACGCCCAACTACATTATATGTGTACTAACATGTACAGATTAAATGTGCGCGCGCGAGTGTGTGTTGTCAGTGCTTCTCTATGTGTGTAGAACTATTACTTTATTAATTCTGATAAATAACCCTTGGGAAGAAATGCGAGTCTCTCAAATTACCATCTACTATCCCTATGAATCTATGGTTTACTGTAAAATAATGGATTGAGAGAAACTGAGGGAGAAAAATCGACAGACAAACTTGTCGGCAAAGGCGAACTGAATTTAATACTAAGACAGAAACAAAGAGAAATTGAATAGTGAAAAAGAAATATTAGTTTGTGTGATGTCAACAGCGTGGTTTCATAAACGTGCTGAAGTTTCCTATTTTTATTCTAGTATTTAATTATTTCAGGTCACACACCGTTATACAGGCATCTCCGCATTACGGATACATTAGGTTACATGTACCAACGACCGTCCTCTCATCTGCAAATTGCTGCTACCTCAGTAATATGTGTATGAAATGATGCATCATTATTTATATTGACCTTCCCCATCCTGTCCGGGTTATGCGTTGACTGTGAGTCTGGAATTGCAATACCGATACAATACCGACTCTCAGATTGTAATACCTCCTTGTTCTGTGTATCCTGACTGTGATGTATTTCTTGTCCTATAAACAAATCCTTGAAATTGCCTGTTGTTTTCTTTCAGCCCACATGTATATCAATAACTGTGTTGGTGACACCGTCAGGTTTTCTTCGCCTATGATGCCTCTGTATCGTCAGCATAGCTAGTGAGTGTGGTTGCTTATATAACTCAGAGTATGTCCGAGAAAGAACCACTACAATAGCCTCTATAAATTCTCTGAAGGACCCCGCTCAAAATTAACGTTCAAACTGCCCGACTTAAGCCTCCCCAAAAGTAAAGCCGACACTTACCTAGTTTTCCATATATGCTATCATACAATTTGTTACGTATCATTCAATGATTGACTTCATCGATGGCCTCTGTGAAGTGGAAATATGCCACATTTACATATGACCTGGTAGCTACTATAGGTTATACAATTCTACTTAACTGTGGTTCAACATGCTTATCTTTAATGACAATTTTCTCTCGCATTTCATTCTTGCAGTGCATAAATACCAAGATATTCTAAAACTTTCTGGTGGTGAGGTGAAGGGATGACAATTATTGAACAAAGCAACACTGGTAAAATAACTGATCTATTCTTGCCGCCCAGCGTTACCTTTTAAGATGCATTCAAGAGTTAAATGTATAACTGTGACCTACAAGAGAAAATACGTACAAAGATATGTGAATGAAGTTCTGAAGAAAAGATACAAGAGGACACATAAATCTTAGTAACATCAAGAACTACAATCTCAAGTTTAGAATATTTAGTTTAGCAGCTTCATGGAAGGCACTGAAAACTGTCACTCTAGCTAATGTTTGGAAATACTTCTGTGCCACGTGTAGGTAGAATATGATCTTGATGGATTCGAGGCAAGCGATTTTTGCAGCATACTTCAGAGGGCAGGAAAATCAGATGTTATAGACAACGATATCAGAACCAAGAGTTGACACGATAAGCATCAAGGCTGAACCATTGAATAACAGGTTCAATCTTATCCATTTGCATTTAAAACATTTTCTGTTTATTCAATTTTCCTCACATGGGCTTCGATAAACTCGACGCTGTAGTAAAAAGCATTTGCCCAAGCTGTCACGATGATGATGACGGTCATGATCTTGATGATTCATGGTGAAAATATCACCTCATTTGCTATATAACAACGCATTGACTAACTGGTTAGGACCTCAATTTTTAGTAAGTGATTTGGTATCATTTTTCAAGAAGCAGAACTGAGTCACGTAAAAATTTCTTTCTCGTAGAGATACAACGAACATCTATTAATTGATCTCAACACCTTTTAATTAGTAGTTCAAAAAGCTTATCCGATCAATCAATTTTCTGCCGATTTTATGTATCCCCGAATAAATAACGAAAATGAAAAGACGTAGAAATGAAGACACTGAAAACTATCAACAAGCTCAAAATAAAATAACATGTTGCCTTGAGTTCAGATGATTGATTATTAAATCATTACATATCGATCTCTTTGAATAAGAGTTAAAGAAGAAAGAAAAAAACGAAGACATAAAATTATAATAACAGTCTCAAGAGAAAGAAGAAATTGGATCCAGGACTGGGGTAGGAAATAAAGACAATGGCATAAGAAATATTAATGTTGCCGGTGCTTCAAGTCGATTCGGAAATTCTATTAAAGATCTGAAAATATCGTTATATTGAAAAGAATAAGAACTTCAAAAGATTGTCTCAGCCACTACTACTACTACTACTACTACTACTACTACTACTACTACTACTACCACCACCACCACCACCACCACAACCACCACCACCACCACCGCCACCACCATTGCTGATTATGGTGATCATTGCCTTAAGTTATTGCACAGGTCGGCACTTGACTGGGATCTTCATTTATCGACCCCAGAAGAATGAAAGGTAAAGTCGAGCCCGGTGAAATTTGAACTCAGAACCTAATGAATGGAAAGAAATACCGCAAGGCATTTTGCCATCTTAGACATCCGTTTGTAATAGAGACACAAAGCCAGAAATTTATGGGAAGGGTTAGTCGATACCATCGATCCCATTGTTTTGCCTGGTACTTTATTTTATCGATCCCAAGAAGATAAAATATAAAGTTGACTTCGGCAGGACCTGAACCCAGAATATAAAGATCCAAGATAAATTGGGCAAGGTATTTTCCAACGCTCTAACGAGCCTGCTAACCGGCTTCCTTATCTGTTTCCAATTCTGGAACAAGGCTATCAGCTTTAAAACAGGAACATTTATTGATTACATTGACTCCAATACTCAATCAGTATTTTATTTTACTGACCCGAAAAGTATGAAAGGCAAATTTGACCTTGGTTGGATTTGAACCGACAATGTAAAGAGCTTTCGTTTCTGAACGTCTACACTTATAAAGTAGTACCTTTCACCTTGCTCTTGCTATACCATGTATGAGAGTGGATGGATATGAAGGTATTGATAAAATAAATGGCTTTATTTCTCCAACCTCAAACATATATCCTCACATACACAGTTTCACACTATTAACCTAATAACACATACACACACACGCACGGAAGCGTGTGCGCGCGCACGCCGAAGTGCCACTAAGCAACTAGCCGTTCTTCCACACTTGTACAGATCAATACATACGTATGCACCATACTAATACACGCACGCGCACACCATTCCCACTTATACCATTTCCAGACACAGATGCATGCATCTACACATTCGCCCCTACCTCTTTCTTAGCGTCTTAATACAAATGTATTCCCTCTGGTTTCTAACCTTTCATCTTACGCCAGTGTCTTTTATCCTTTCTTCTTCTCATTTATGCACTCAGTATTCTCTCTCTCTCTCTCTCTCTCTCTCTCTCTCTCTCTCTCTCTCTCTCTCTCTCTCTCTCTCTCTCTCTCTCTCTCTCTCTCTCTCTCACTCTCCCTGTTTGTTTTTTCTTTTTTTTCATTTTCCGTTTCTTTTTTCCAATGATGGACTAAAGTCCGAATCGTTGATGCACTATCTTTCGCCATTGAATCGTTAAGGTAATACCACAATCGTCAAACTCTATTCTTCTCGTATTAGTCTTTGTAATATTCATTGCCTTTAATCCACATATTTAACGCTTAAGCGGACTTTCTCTGGTCTTTACTCAACCTGGAAATTCTACATTGGGCTCCCATCTGGATTACATCGGACATCTTCATACTGAACATACAAACACACATACATAAACACACACGCACGCACGCACACACACACACACACACACACATATATAACGTTTATACGCACACACGCACACACATATTTATGAAGAAATCTGATGAATTTTCCCATTACTTTATTCTTTGCATTTTTAGCTGGTATCTCTATATTTGAATGCTGTTGGAAAACAGGCTGTAGTAGTAGTAGTAGTAGTAGTAGTAGTAGTAGTAGTAGTAGTAGTAGTAGTAGTAGTAGTGACCTACTGCAGATAACTACTTTCCGTTTGGACTAAATATATGTTCTTTTTCTTTCTTTCTTTCTTTCTTCAAAATCTATTTACGTCTTGTGTCTTCCTAGGAATAACCAGTCTATCGTGCTCACCACATTATGTATGGTAGCATTTAACTTCGCTATTTGATAATCACTCTTGTTTTTTATGAAGATATGCCTCAGATGCGCTTCATTCAATTTCCTTACATGCGTATTAGTGTTGATGTTGTTTTTCTAATCACACCGCTGAGTCTAAATCAATTTTCATTTTATATAATACTAAAACTATTTTCCTCATGACCTGAGAGCTCAAACTGATTTCGATTCCCAGACAAGCTGAAATGTTTTTCGCTTGCGCCGTTAATGACCTTAAAATATGCATTAACATTATACAATCTTATTTGGTTTTCCTCCCCTAATAAATTTCAAGCGTTGTGTCTCAGAGAAAAGAAATCAATTATAGTTTATCAATAACCCAGGATTGTTCAAAGAAAACAACACTCTCTTTATATTGAATGTTTGACATGGACATAGACACGTACATATATATTATATGTGTGTATAGATCCATACATAAACACATACACGGATAATATATATATATATATTACACACACAAATGCGCGCGCGCGTATATATAAACATATATGCATACATATATATGTATAGGCCTGTATTAATAAATATACACTGATAGCTATACATATATATGCGCGCGTTTGTATGATATTATATATAAATAAACATATATATATATATATATATATATATATATATATATATATATATA
>NC_068984.1:51052650-51053050 GCF_001194135.2 Octopus bimaculoides | reverse complement strand
ATATATATATATATATATATATATATATATAAATATATATATATATATAATGCATATATATATATATATATATAATGCACATATAAAGTATACATAAAATACACACACTCTGGTACAAGCTCGCTGCAGATATGGCAACAAAGTGATCGCCAGAATTTCAGGAGAAAGCGAGGAGTAAGAGACATGAGATTTAGTCAATATCGGCTTATGTTGATGAAACCTTCTGTAAAGGGTTATATTTATCCTGTTTTTATTTGATGTCTTTTTAGTTTGTTAATGTTCTTTTGTCGCTATTGCTTTTATATTTAGTTTTCTTGTTCGTTGTGTTGTATGTTGTTCTTTAATAATTCTTCTGCCCCGCTTTTTTTTTTTCAAAGAATTCCAGTCTAGATCTGCGTGC
>NC_068984.1:51052165-51052640 GCF_001194135.2 Octopus bimaculoides | reverse complement strand
GTGTGTGTGTGTGTGTGTGTGTGTGTGTGTGTGTGTGTGTGTGTGTGTGTGTGTGTGCGAATATTTAATGCTTGGCGGCGCCACCGATCTTCTATATAATAAATGTCTTGATCTTTCAACTCTTGTCGTCAAACAGCTCTTCTCCCTACGCCACTTCAGCTATCATTAATGCCTTTTTCGTCATCATCACAATCTCACTATCATCGTCAACCGCTGTAGCATCGTCATCCTTATCATCGACCTCTATTCTCCCAATCACTACCACTGTCGCTTATTTCATCAGCTCCTCCACAATAAATGCATGGATCGTAGGGTTCCGCATGTGATATACTGAACTGAAAACTTCGATTAACCAACATCATCCATACAACTTGTAGTAATGCAGACATACATACATACATACGTACACACACACGCACACACACACACACACACACACACACACACACACACACACACACACACACACACACAC
>NC_068984.1:51050439-51051796 GCF_001194135.2 Octopus bimaculoides | reverse complement strand
TATATATATATATATATATATGTATATATATATATATATAAAGCAAAATTGCTGACCTTGTGTCAAAATTTGAAACCAATATTAATATCATCGACCTCTATGTAGTGCGGAAAGTTTGCAGAATCTTTCCCGCACGCCGGGTAAATGCTTAGCGGTATTTCGTCCATCATTACGTTCTGAGTGCAAATTCCACTGAGGTCGGTCGACTTTGCCTTTCAGCCTTTAGGGTTTGATAAAATAAGTACCATTTGAGTGCTGGAGTCAATGTCATCGACTTAAACTTCTCACCTGAAATTGCTAACCTTGTTATAAAATTTGAAATCAATATCATCAACCTCCAAACTAGCGAATTTGTATGTTATTTTGTTTTATCTTTTTAACTACACCTGACTAAGTAATATGCCAAAAATGTTGCGGCACACAATCAATTCTCTTTAATTTAAAGTTTTAAAGTGAAAATAAATAAACGTGAACAAAACTTTTTTCTCATACAGAGGTAACTGCTGCCTTTGGTTGCAAAGAAATGCACGTGCACCACTATAATCCATTAAAATTCCTCAAGTTTTTCTAAATACCTTCTGAATCACTTTAACGTTACGCAGTACACCCGCACTGTGCGCGGAGTTGTGGTTTAAAATCTCTGCCTTAAATGACCACAACGGGATTTGAAATCAGAATGTAAAAATTCGTTACTAACTACTACATTCCTCCGCCGTTTGCCTTCCAAAAGAGGTCGATGAATAAGTAAAAATTACTTCATTTCACGTTGCTCCAATCCACTCATCTTGTAAAAAATGAATAACTCTGCGACGGACCGGCGTCCTCTCCTAGGAGGATTATATACGCTAGAGAAACTGGTCCTATGCTCCTTACAGAATTATGTGAACTAACCATTCTATTCTATACTCTAAAGATTCCGCCAATATTTCCCCCAAAATAATATTGATCTTATAGTGGGATAAGGCCATATACTTGCTGTGGGTTATAATCAATTAAATCAATCCTTTGTTTTTTCTGCATTTTTTTTATATTAATGATCCTGGAACGATAAAAGACTAAGATGACATCGACCTGATTTGAGCTCAGATTGTTTAATGATCTGAAGTAAGTACTGTAAGTTACCTTGTCCGATGCTCTAACGCTTCTGCCATTCACCACGCTTTCAGAATATTTATTGTAACAATGGTATCTAAATAAGTAGAGAACCGATGTATGCATTTAGAGGAAGAGAAAAAAGAAGAGAAGGAGGTAGGGAAAGAAAGAATGGATGCAAGAGAGAGAGGGAGAGAGAGAGAGAAAGAGAGAGAGAGAGAGAGAGAGAGAGAGAGAGAGAGAGAGAGAGAGAGAGAGAGAGAGA
>NC_068984.1:51036044-51049478 GCF_001194135.2 Octopus bimaculoides | reverse complement strand
ATATATATATATATATATATATATAAATATATATATATCTTCTTTTATTCTTTTAATTGTTTCAGTCATTTGACTGCGGCCATGCTGGAGCAGCGCCTTTAGTGGAGCAAATCGACTCCGGAGCTTATTCTTTGTAAACCTAGTATTTAGTCATCTGCCTCTTTTGCCGAACCGCTAAGTTACGGGGACGTAAATATACCAGCACCACCTGACGCTTTAGAATCGGGTAGTGGTGTTCAATCTGTGTTAAAGAAGTTTCCATCATCAACCTTATCTTTTAAGTGTTATGCATAGTTCGTGAGCGTGTAAGAGTGCGTAAGAGACCGCATTGTGTACCTGTCTGTTTTGGTATTCTTTCTGCTCCAACAGGTGCGAATAAATCTCGAAGCGACACTGCTCATTGTGGTGATTGACAAATTTATATTTTATAAACTGTTTTGATACAACCATTTTTCGTATAAAGAAGGAAATCGTATCAAAATATTTCAAATTTTTCCTTTACTTTCCTTCAAAAATATCGTTATCTTACGTGACACAACGTTTAATGCTCTTTAAAAAATTAATATTTAATACTTCCTATATGTTCCATATCCATGAACAATTCTATTTTACTACTATGTATGTCAGCATTGAGTAGTGGAATAGAAGGGGGGTTAATTATATTAATTATATTATCGAAAAAAATACTTTCATTTTTACTTAGAAGCAGGAAGCTTATTCTTGAATATGGAAAATATTGTAAGTTGGAAATAATTAATATCATATGCAGTGCCAAGTAATTAATATTGGTTTCAAACTTTGGCACACGGCCAGCGATTTCGTGGGAGGGGTTAGGTCGATTTGATCGACTCCAGTGTGTTCAACTGGCTGGTACTTATTTTATCGACCCTGGAAGCATGAAAGTCGAGCCCAGTGGTATCTGTAAGCAAGTAATTGATATTAATTGTACAAACAATATAGCATCGTGTGTTACATTCTTATAATGATAGTTTGATTGAAAATATAAAGAAACAAACTGAACTAAATAATGTTATTGCACTTTGCTCCCTGCCATATAAGAAAAATCTATGCGTGCATGTATGTATGTATGTATGTATGTATGTACGTATGTATGTATGTATTAACAGAGGATATAGATAATACAGGCACTCCCCATACACACACATGCACTTACAAAACATAGACACACATAAGAAAGAAGAAAGCAAAGGACCACTGATGAGGTCACAGAAGTGTAATGAAAGAACTCTAGCGAAAATAGGATTAATGTAATGTAATGTAATATAAAGCTGAAGCAAATTAACACCAAATATACAGTGCGTGTGTTTTTATTGGCTAAACTGGCAATATGACCATCCCCAAGTACAAAAACACACACACACACATATATATATATATTCATGTACATACATATGTGTGTGTGTGTGTGTGTGTGTGTGTGTGTATGTATGTATATGTGTGACTACGCTCGCAACCAAGATTATTGGAGAGGTCTTGTTTCCCAATGTACATGCCTTCTTTAATACAGAGGAACTAAAATACTTGGATGGAGTATCTATGTGTGTACTCCTACAATGTAATTGATAAATCTATATCATGTAGAACCGCACCAGTGTCACAAAATAGAATGTTTGTGACATGAGATTTCGTTGTTAGAGGTCCATCAGCTGCTGATCAGTTATTTTAAATGAATATGGTTTTTCCTGAGATAGCGTGAAGTAGTTAAAGGAACTGAGTTCGGACTTGATTCGTAGGCCTAGTTCGAGGGTATCCAACTAAACAGCACTTTGTCACTTGACACAGATGCGCACATATACCGAGACAACACAAAATACATACGTACATACATGCGTACATATGTACATACTTTACATACATACATACAAACATAGATACATACATACTTTTTATACGCATGCATACGTACATACATACATACATACATACATATGTACATACGCATGTGCATACATACATACGTACCCACGTACATACATTCATACATACATATAAAAAACAATGATATTTTCAGAGACTGATGAAGAGTGTAACAGCAACCACTAAAACAACAGCGTCAACAACAAAAGCAACCATTAAAACAATCATAAACGAAATATAAACAACTAAGAGTAAATGACTTGAATCTAATTTAATTATCCAAACAAACATAGTTACACATACTTTAGTATTTCCCCCATAACTCCACTGATCTATGTTGCGTTCTGTTCTAAACACATTCTGTTTACCCTAGATGTGATGATAATGGTGGTGGTGGTGCTATGGTGCGTGGGAGGGCGAAATAATTCTGTATTCTTAGGTGGCATGACATTATCACACATATCACTTCAAAAATTACTACCTCTCACTACTCCCCGAACAGTACATAGAGGCGCAAATCAGACACTCAGCGCGCGCACACACGCACACACTCACACACGCACATAAAAGTTTTTCTATCATTTGTTAGTTATTATCCCTGTTCTTTCTATGTATCTTCTTGTATGGCTCTTTGCTTCTCATCTAAGTTTATTTATCTCACCTATGTCAGTATATCTATCTATCTATCTATCTATCTATCTATCTATCTATCTATCTATCTATGTGTCTTTAGCAGGCGCAGGCGTGGCTGTGAGGTAAGAAGCTTGCTTCCCAACCACATGGTTCTGGGTTCAGTCTTACTGCGTGCCAGTGCTCCCTACTAACGCCTCGGGCCGACCAAAGCCTTGTGAGTTGATTTGACAGACGGAAACAGAAAGACCTCCGTCGTATATATATATATATGTATATATCTATGTGTTTGTTCTTTGTGGCTTGTGTTTGTTCCTCTGTTACCACTTGACAACTGGTATTGGTGCGTTTACGTTTCCCATAACTAGCGGTTCGGCAAAATTGATCGATGGAATAAATACTAGGTTTTTAAAAGAAAAAGTCCTGGGATCGATTTATTTGACTAAAACACTTCAAGGCGGTGCTCCAGCATGGCCGCAGCGAATTGACTGAAACAAGTAAACGAAAGCTATTATCTACTTAGGTGTATCGAGTATCAATAGAAGAGAGAACTATTAACAGCAAAATGCATTTGACTTCTTTATGAGGATATAAAGTTCAGTGAAGACGTGTGTATCGGGGAGATGGATTCGTATAAGAAGTCTATTAAAAGAGTTTTGCAAGCCATCGAGGCTCGTGTATAATGGGATATATTGCACGGTAAGCCTTGAAATAATAATCCATACAAAATTTTAAAATGCTTTCATTTCGACCGGGAAAACACTTACTTCTGACAAAATGAATATTTTCACATTGAAGGGGCCATTGAACGAAACAGCAGCATTTCATATTAAAAGGTAAGTTTTAGGAATACGGAACAAAAATCCGATTATTATTTGAGTTTTCAGAAAGGAAACAAAACTCTGTCTTTCTCTTATCCCCTCCCTCACTATCTCTCCCTCCCTCCCTCTCCATGTTATACACACGCACACACACGCACACACACACACACACACACACACACACACACACACACACACACACACACACACACACACACACACACACACAAGTTTCTGTGTGAATGTGTGTGTATGTGCGCATGTATGTTGATGTAATTTATTTTATGAATATGCTGAAAATTACTTTTTGTGCTTATATAAAAGTCAGCAATATTTTTTCGTTATGAATTTGTGTTGCAAGATTCCGAAACAGATATTGTTGTATTTCGAGATGGTCATATTTTTTATTTTTTATTTTTTTCTGTCAAATAAACACACGCACTATATATTCGTTCTGCACTCATTTATTACTGTTCTTATTTTGAAATAAGAACAGTAATAAACGAGTGAAGAACGAATATATAGTGAGGTTGCTTATTTGGCAAAAAGAAAAAAAAAGGAAAATGATCATCCAGAAATACAACTATAATTTTTTTTCCATTTTCAGGAAAAATATTGCTGCTTATCACATAGGCTTTTGCAGAATGATGCGATGAATAAGGCGGGTGCGTTGTTTGAATTACTCAAGGAGATAACTACAAAATAAAAATATGAGCGTGGCTTGAATTTGAGCGTTGCAACTCTGGGACGTGTGGCTGGACAAGGTGTTAAGAACGATATTGGGTAGATTGGTGGAAAGATGTCACGAAACAAGGTGTTTCTGAGAAAAGGAAACAAGTCTCAAAGGGGAAAAAACTGAGCATCTGTGAATTGTTTTGTTTTAACTGTTGGTGAATGAATCTATAATAATCAGTCGAATAAGTTATTTCCCGTTTATTTTCGCATGTTTGTATGGATTGTTGCAGACACATCTGATATATGTAAATACTACTGTTCGTAGTATTTAAGTTTTGTAGAGGCTCATCAACTGATCTAATTAGACAAGTCTGTTCTTTATGAGGCAGATTTAGCAATTTTGTATAATGTTTAGACACCAAGAGTGATCTTCGGCAACTGTGACTCTTAGTAATTTGACGGCTATGTGTGTTATTCATTGAGTGCTGTTCGTTGCGTGTAGTTCATTGTGAATTTGTCAACGTGTGTGCTACAATGTGTAGTTCATAAATAAAGCGGTTTATGTACGACTGTTTCCTTGATATATGTAGCAATTATATCCTTAAAGCTGGAATGTTCTGTCTTCATTGAAGGATTTTTTATGGCAGTAGTTCGTGGAAACTATGGATGTCTAGCTAGCATGAAGATGTGATGTATATAGGGCTGTGTATGGTGTATTATTGTATATAAGGTGCTTTATTTGGAAACTATTCTCAGTCTGATCGGTTTCTTTTTAGGCTGTGTACAAAGCAGTGAGCTCTAGTTTGTATTGATAATATACGTTTTTATATATCATACCCCACAAACTTGCTACTTATATTCTTCAAAGTCTTAATACATTAGATTACGTACATTTCTCTTTGTTTCAAACGTATTGTCAACTTGCACACACATGCTCAGGATATTGTAGCTCTACAATTGTTAAAATCTGATTTTGCTGCACGCTTATGCTTAGTAACTCCCGTTTTGTTTGAAAGTGTCGGCATAATGCCCAATGGAACGCACAACTCAATCACTCATCCCTGTGAATAAATTTCATTTAATGAGATCACTGGCATTGAAGTGATCTATTGGTTTATAATATTAGCTGGGTTTACGGTTTTTTACTTAATTTATTTCGGTAGCTCTAGTAGTTTAGATTTGGATATTGGTTTCAAAATTTGGCACAAGGCTAACCAAATTCGAGGGAGGAGGAAAGTCGATTACATCTACCCTAATGCTCGACTAGTACTTATTTTATCAACCACGAAAGGATGAAAGGCAAAGTCGACCTTAGTGGAAGTTGAACTCAAAACGAGCTAACGATTCTGCTAGTTCACTGCTTTATAGTTTAGATATTGATATTGGCAAATAAGTCAGACCTTCCTTATGGAATCACTTCTCCATTCAATGCTACTGGATACTGACTATTGAATATTGACATGTTTTATTTTTTTTTAAACTCTAACTCTACTGCCGTGGATTTGGGACTCCACATTCCTTATTCTATTTTACTTTTATTTAAAAAATAGTTTACATATCTTTTTACTCTGAGCATTAAGCTTCTAATATATAAGTAATGTTGTGGATGAGTGGTTTGTCAGAACGCTATGTCCCTAACTCAGGGTCGATTTTTCCTTTCATCAATCCGATGACAAGAAAATACACACCGGTAATGCACTTGGAAAAAAGGTCATTTTTAATCGACTATATCCCACCTAAATATTTGTGAACTTGTGTTTATGTTAGAAATTCTATTGGTGCTTTTCCTTTTCTTTTCTACATCTTATCACACCCAGTAGTTTCGACGATTGAAATCTATTACATTTATCTAGTAACTGCCATATCCAATTTCTTAAAGACGTGATCAACTTGGAATATTATGCACGAAGCTCTAGCCGGTTCTGTGAGGTACCAGGATTTACTTTTACCATTTAAATATTTGAAAAAGATTTCTTTTCCGATTCAATCGCATATGATTTAAATTCAGGAGCATTGCTTTGAAAGTAGTTGATAAGCTAACAAAATATAAGAATATAGACATAAAAAGTATATTGGAGGTAAGGAGAGTTTAACGGCTGTAATAAAAGAAGCTTTCGAGGTAAGAAAAGTACATAAAGACTGATATATAAACAAGATTTCAGATTTCGAACATTACATTCATGCATTAACACATTGCAAAAATAACATTACTGAAAAGTAATAATTCAACTGATAAACAGAAACATATAAAACACACTTAAAACAAAAACAGTTAATCCAGAAGAATCCAACCAAAGAAAGATAACTGTGTGAAAGCCCCGACCTTCCAATTGACAAAATCGGAATTGATCAAACAATGAGGAAGATATAAAAAATTAAACATTGAAAATCATCGAAGCTGTAGAGAGAAACAGACAGGTTATCATAATAAGAAATGACAAATTATATTTGGAGAATTTATCGATTCTTTCTGTATCCATAACGAGACGCAGCTTTGGGATAGCTTTGTGATCTGTGGAGTTGACTTGCATGTCTATACAGACCAATCTGACCACATATTGTTTCCGTTTATCTCTAAACAAACCGCCTGAACATGTTACTAAGTTTACGATGAGTCAAGAAGATTAAATGTCACTATTAATGTTCCCTAATTTCGACTCTTCTCTTAGTCGCCCCAAATAGTACGACACCAGACTTTTAGGAAGCGTGTGGTACATCAGCTTTGCCTGTCAATTTGCAATGCCTTCGGATCTAAAGACCAAGCACATGTTTCCATAGGCCTTATCCCGGTCGAGAGAAACAATATCGTTCCACCCAACAGTCAGGGCTTCTTCCAACTGTTTTTTATGGGCATACTCACCCCCATTTATGGCAAGATGTTGGTGTAGGATTCTAATTCTTGTTCTTTCATTGGTGTATTCATCAAGCAAGAGAAGAGTATTTTCCCTCGGAACATAACTCTCACATATTTTGATGTCCTTGTTGTTTTTCTTATATCGGTATTTGTCCAGAGTTTCTTTCTGGTTAGCTACGTTAATAAAGCTGTTATTAAATTCTGGTTACCACAACGTCTGTAGTGCAAAATTCTGTTTTGAAAATGTCTGTCTATGTAACTGTCATTTTCTTTTTCTCTTCGTTATTACATATGATATATAAGTATATATATGCATATCTAAATGTGCAGGTGCAGATGCATATACATACACCTACCACATATGTATGAAACATCTTTCTTTTATCATAATTTATATATATATATATATATATAAGATAAAACTTACTTGGAAGAGGATGCATGGCGTTCAGCCATATAATAGTATGAATAATATATGCATATAGTGAAGGCGCATAACTCAGTGGTTAGAGCGTCGAGCTTACGATCGTGAGGTTGTGAGTTCGATTCCTGGATCGGGCTGCATGTTGTGTTCTTGAGCAAGACACTTTATTTTACGTGGATCCAGTTAGCTCAGCTATAGAAATGAGTTGCGACATCACTGGTGCCAAGCTGTATCGACCTTTGCTTTTCCCTTGGATAACATCAGTGGTGTGGAGTGAGGAGGCACGTATGCATGGGCGACTGCTGGCCTTCCACAAACAACCTTGCCCGGACTTGTACCTCGGAGGGTAACTTTCTAGGTGCAATCCCATGGTCATTCATGACCGAAGGGGGTCTAAAAAAATGTATATATGCATATATGCATACGTATATTCACATACTTATAGCTATACGTATATATATGTATATGTGGGCACAGTACGTCACTAAATGTGTACAACAAAAATGTACGAAGCACAAGTACATGGAACATGACTATTCATTCTTTCGAACAACTAAAGACACAAATGGAAAGCAAAACAAACATAAGGAACGACACTTCATCAGTTGCTGGCTGTTTTTCTAGTCTCCGAAATACGGTACTAGAAAAACAGCCAACAACTGATGACGTGTCGTTCTTTATGTTGTTTGTTTTGTTTTCCATTTGTGTCTTTCGTTGAGCCGGGGTTAATCCTGCGACAGACTGACGTCCTGTTCAATGGCAGTCTGTATTTTCAGTTACCTAAATGCCTAAGAAACCCGGATAATCTCCGGCTTCATGTACCCGTAGACTTCGAGGGCAGATTTAGAATTTCATGAAGTTGGGAGAGCCCAGTTACTGTTGTTAATAGTGAAGTTTTTAGATAAAAGCACTATTTGGTTAATTTACAAATTCAGGTTCCTAGTTCTTAGAGGGGGGGGGGAGGAAGCTGAATGACATCAACCAAGCATATAGGCAAAATTGAGACGCATTCGTTCATAGAAGAAAGTACCGCAAAAGAGACGTAACATACAGAGAGCTAGCGAGTGGATCCCACAAAGATGGGGAGACAAACGTTCAGACAGGTAAATAGACAGACTCTCTATGTGTGTGTGTGTGTGTGTTTGTGTGTGTGTGACTGACAGGACAGACTACGAGACTAAGAGACTAAGTACATAATATTACACAGGTCGACATTTTGAAGTAAAGTGAAATCGAGACTTGCAATCTCACTCCACCGTCTCCTGCCCCTTATTAGAGTCTATATGACGCCAATAGCCATTTGACTGCACTGAGAGTATTGTGGAAGGTGGGAGGTGTTTATCGGTGCGTGGAGGGGTGAAAGTATTTCTTTATCGGTCCGCTTATGTCTTCATCACTTCCTTCTCCTCTCTCTCTCTCTCTCTCTCTCTCTCTCTCACACTCTCTCTCTCCCTCTCTCTCTCTCTCTCTCTCTCTCTCTCTCTCTCTCTCTCTCTCTCTCTCTCTCTCTCTCTCTCTCTCTCTCTCCTTCTCTCTGCCCAACTCTTTCCTAATGTCTCTTCCACTCGCTCTCGTTAATATATTAGATGAGAAAGAAGCGCAGAAATGCATTAACCTTTGCAGACCCTCCCATACAGGTTAAACTATATTTCACACTATTTCTGACGCTCTCTATTCCTTTCTCTCTCTCACACATTCTATCTCTCCCTCTCTGTTTGTCTGTCTGTCTCTCACTTTCTGTCTCTGTCTCCCTCTCTCTCTCTCTCTCTCTCTCTCAACTGATGAACGGTCGTTTTTTTGTGTTGTTTGTTTTGTTTTGTATTTGTGTCTTTCGTTTTTCGAAAAAATAGTTCATATTCCATGTACTCGTACTTTGTATTTTTTTGTTGTACACGTTTCGTGACGTCCCGTGCCCACACACATATATATATATATATGACAATGCATACATGCAAACATATGTATGTATGCACATATATAATACATTGGTTCCTCTCCCTCACATTCTCCCCCTTTTTAATGTGCGTGCGTGTGGAGAGAGATGGAGGGGGCTGCTGCATATATTTTAGATATACAGATGCCCTTGTTTGTCCCCTCTATGTTTAGCCCCTTGTGGGCAATAAAAAGAATATTTTAGATATACAGAAAGTTAACATCACAAATTTTAAAATATGCTGCTGCTGCTGCTGCTACTACTACTACTACTACTACTACTACTACTACTACTACTACTACTACTACTACTACTACTACTATTGCTGTTGCTGCTGCTGTAATCACACCTTGGTCCTGTTTGATCAGGTTTATCATCAAAAATGTTCCAGACATTAAAAACAAGTCTCTTTCTTTTCTTTGTTATTATCATTACTGTGATGGCCAAATCCTGGTTGTGAAGTGAGCATAAACAGAATTGTCTCCTTATAGTCTGTTTATTCATTAGCTGTCCACTATAGTAAGAGAACTTCAGGAGTTCTTACCGTTCCACATTCTGAAGATAAGGGTGAAATAACCTGGAAACATTGATAATAAATTTAAGAACGTTATTTTGCCAATCGAACTATATCTGATTACGCAGATAAAAAGATAACTTAATAAGAAAAATAAAATTTGAAAATAACTGTTTTCAATATATCATGTCTGAAACAACAGCTGTTCCCAGGCTTTCTCTCTCTATATGTGTGTGTGTGTGCGTGTGTGTGTGTATGTGTGTGTAGTAAGTACACACACACACACACACACACACATTGCTTCTTAAACCTCAAGTAATTATTTATTGCGTCATTTCTTTTATCGAGGCAAACTATACGTCATGTGTTTATTACGTTGTCTCTTACAAAGGAAGCATTTAAAGAAACCGTACAGTTGTCTCAACAACAATCTTTGAAGTTATTCGTTCTTCTACCAAACGAACTTATTAACATATTCGCTAGACAATCTGTCGAGAGTACTCTTTCCTGCAGGAAATAGGAACCAAATCTTTATAAAATAACCTCATACTTTCTTCAGAAAGAGAACAACATCAAGAGCCCGTTGGATCTCGTAGCGCTCGATGGAATATGGTTGTAAAGAAAGTACAATATGGTCAACACAGTCCATTCTATTTAATGCGTATCTACTCCAAGCGGCGATCTGTTAGAATCGTCGTTACTCCCAGCTAAAATGCTTAACGGCTTTTCTTCTGGCTATACGTTCCAGGTTCAAATAACGCTGTAGTCGACTTTACCTTTCATCCTTTCTTTCGAAAGCGATCAAAGCACTAATCAAGCATTGGCATCGATGAAATCGATTACTCCTCTCCACCAAAATTCCTTTTGCACTATATTAGAAAAGACATATTTCTCTGTTCCATCAGAGCTTGTTTGCTAGGGTGCTGTGATTTTGATCTATTTACATCTTATTCAGCTTTGGTGCAGTCAGAACCCAAGATATCCTCCGTGTGAGGTTGTAGCTGTATCTGTGCATAGCCATGCACTCTTGTTTTCCTTTTTTGAGGATCCTGGACCTCGGCCATGCTGGAGTATTTTGATCAATGAAATCGATCACAGTACCTATTTTTGAAGTTTGATACCAATTCCTTTCGACGAAATACTAAGCTACCGGGACGTAAACAAACTATTGCAGCTTCTAAAGTGATGAGACACAAATAAACACACACACAGACGCGCGCGCGCGCGCTCATGCACACACGGGCTTGCACGGTGTTTGCAACTACAAACGGTAACTTCTGACATTCGAATATATATGCTTATTTATATCACCTTTTGCATGTGTATATATGTATGTATTCATGTTTGTGTATGTATATATATATATATATATATATACATGTGTATGAAAGTATACATGCACACACATATATATCGATATGCGCTATTGTGAGGAAAAACGTGTGCTCATATATGTGTGTGTGTGTGTGTGTGTGTGTGTGTGTGTGTGTGTGTGTGTGTGTGTGTGTGTGTGTGTATGTTTTTGTATGTGTGTATGTGTGTGTTTATATAACCCAGAATCAAAACATTCTCAGGTGTGGTATTTAGTTACTAAATCAACCGTAAAAGTGGTAAAAGCGATTTATAAATGTGACAGAGTTGAAGCATCCCGCAGAAACAACAGTATAAACCTTGCCGTCACATCAATATTTTGTCTCTAAAGATTTATTTATTCTCCAATGACAGTCTCACTATTTGTTTTCTGTCTGTATATATATCTCTGTCTAGCACCTAACTAAACGTCATATTCAATAAACAAGCCACCGAATGAGACTGTAAATAGACATGTTGGAAACAGTAGCCCGGTAACTAAGGGGTTCGCTAAGAGAAGCCGTTAGAGTGAGCGCCAGACTTGAAAGTAAATAACTACTGGGGTGTACTTGATCGACAAAACCTTTCAAGGCGATGTCCTAGTATGCCTGCAGTCCAGTGATTAAAATAAAAAGAAAAGACTATATATATGAACTTGCGTTGCTGTATTTATCCATACATCTGTGCGTGCGAATGCGCATGCTTGTGTAAGTAGGCAACTCAAAATGACGAATGAACTATAGTAAAACTATTGTGTACTTTATTTTCAGTTTGTAGTAAATTAGTAATAATGTTTGTGTACATAATGTATATGTAATGTATGTATGTATGTATGTATGGATGGATGGATGGATGCATGCATGTATGTTTGTATGTACGTATGTAACATCTATGCCAAACAGTGTAGGTCACTTGCCGGCCTGAAATGTCACACCGATGCTGCTCAACATGAGGCCGACTCTGAAGTGCTTTGGGTGATGACTGAGAACGAGAAAACAACCAGCTTGTATGTGTGTGTATGTTCATGGTGTTCGGCCTAAATTTGACAGTTTGCATAAAAGGAAAAGTACACACAATATCTCATCCAAAAGATCAAGGAGTATGAACTAGATTATGGGTGGAAGATGACAGTTTGTTCAGAGTAGTCGCCCTCAAATTCCACCAAGGCTTCAAGACGGCTCTGCAACCTTGTACGTGTGTTCCTCATTATATCTCTGGGGAGATTTTGAAAATCTTGGTCTTAGCCAACAGCTCGGCCTTGGTGTTGCAGGTAGAGAGGTTGGTGTCTTTCTGAACCGCATCCTACACATAGTAATTATGGGGTTACAAACAAAGGAATTTATAGGCCAGCAATTGGGGCTATTGAAATCGTAGAAATTCTCCGACAACTACTTCTGACTCTTTCGAGGGTATGCCAATGGGATGAATCCCACTAGCACACATGTGACCTTCTAGCAGCAACCTTCTCCAGGCAGAGTTCGACCACTGTCTCATGCAGCTTCACATAGCCGTCTAAATTCAGCTTAAGACCCTGTTCAAGATGTGGAGATAAATTCCGCTGTGTGGGCGCAATCAGAACGCCTCATGTGCAGCTGTTTACGTCACATCCTTACAGTGTTCACAGGGCATGGAACTATAGTCATGGTGTCCGCATTGTGATACCCGGCGCGAATTATCATCATAGAGATAAATCTTTCCCAATATTGAGATAGTTTCCAGTACTCCTTGTCAGCTAACGTTTGCCCAAGTAAACTTTAATCTTAATGCTCTTCAACGCCGCTGTTCTTGAAAATGTTTTTCAAGCTGCAGTTCTTGAAAAAAGAAGACGGTAAAAAATCGTCAAATTTAGCCCGAACAGCCTGTATGTATGTATGTATGTATGTATGTATGTATGTATGTATGTATGTATACACGTACCAACACGCATATACACAAACACATACACACACATTAACACACATGCGTGTATGCAATTATATACAGAAGCTGATATCCCATAAAACAAAGCAAGAGGTAAAATATTTAAACAAACTTAAAACTAGGCTATATACAAACAATAATAAAACACACCCAGTCCCAAGTGAATTCCAAGCCAGCTATTGTAAATAGGGGGAGAACCCCTTTCTTCTGAGACACATTTTAAAAGAAGCACTTAAAGACACATACATTAAAGTCGACGGTGAAAGTGCGCTACACACATACATAAAGACTTTCAAAACCAAGCGTGAACACACACACGACAAACACATATACACACACATACTTTATGTGTGTGTGTGCGTATTTTTGTAAGTATGTGTGTGTGAGTGTATATATATATATGTATATATATATATATATATATATATATATATA
>NC_068984.1:51031501-51036034 GCF_001194135.2 Octopus bimaculoides | reverse complement strand
ACGTGTGTGTGTGTGAGTTTATACACACACACACACATATATATTTATATCCCAGAGTATATTCATATACTGAGACAACAATGACTTGTGAGTGAGTGTGATTGACGGAAACAATTTTGAAGCCTGTCATGTTTGTGTATGTGTGTGTGTGAGTGTGTGTACGCGTGCGCCTGTAGTCGTACGTCTTTCTGCCTATCTCTCAACGCTTGACAACAAATGGCGGTTTGCTTCGTCCCCGAAAAACTAGCGGTCCGGCAAAAGGGGTCGATACCACACTTTTAAAAAATATGTACTTAAATATTGGTGACCATTTGCTTTAGTGCACTCATTGAAAGCGGTGCTGTAAGCATGGCTGCAGTCCAATAACAGGACCAAATAAACTGAATATATTGATAATCACACATTGAAACTGATGTAAAAATGTA
This sequence comes from Octopus bimaculoides, assembly GCF_001194135.2. Lineage (NCBI taxonomy): Eukaryota > Metazoa > Mollusca > Cephalopoda > Octopoda > Octopodidae > Octopus > Octopus bimaculoides. The sequence continues at coordinate 51,035,609 of NC_068984.1, read as the reverse complement.
AAGAGAGTTAGTCAGGTATATATTGATAAATATATTTAAAATTAAATAAATGCGCAGGCATGCCTGTGTGGTAAGAAGTTTGCTTCCCAACCAAATGGTTCCAGGATCAGTCACACAGCATGGCACCTTGGGAAAATGTCTTCTACTAAAGCCACGAGCCAACCAAAGCCTTGTGAGTGGATTCGGTAGACGGAAACCATTATCACTTGACGACCGATGTTGTGTTGTTTATCTCCCCGTAGTTTAGTGGTTCGGCAATAGAGACTAGGCGATAGAGACTCACTAAAAGTTCTTCAAGGTGGTGTCCCAGCATGACCGCAGTCTAATGACTGAAACAAGTAAAATATAAAATGATAAAGTCAGACTGGTATCTGGTAACAAAGGGGTATGACCACCTTCTGGTATTGACATATATTGTTTTCTACTCTAGGCACAAGGCCCGAAATTTTCTGGGAGAGGGCGAGTCGATTAGATCTACCCCAGTACGCAACTGGTACTTAATTTATCGACACCGAAATGATGAAAGGCAAAGTTGACTTCGGCCGAATTTGAACTCAGAACGCAAAGACAGACGAAATACCGCTAAACATTTCGCCCGGCGTGCTAACGTTTCTTATTTTTTTATTGCCCACAAGGGGCTAAACATAGAGGGGACAAACAAGAACAGACAAAGGGATTAAGTCGATTACATCGACCCCAGTGTGTAACTGGTACTTAATTTATCGACCCCGAAAGGATGAAAGGCAAAGTCGACCTCAGCGGAATTTGAATTTAGAACGTAACAGTAGACGAAAGGCTGCTAAGCATTTTGCCTGGCGTGCTAACGTTTCTGCCAGCTCACCGCCTTTATATTGACATATATTCATCGCATGAATGTATGTACATGTTCGCTCCTATTCTCAATTACTCGAATTCTCCAAGGAGTTGGTTTCTAACAAAGATACAAAGCTCCATCGTTGAAATATTAATAACGAAAGCAAATTCACATTTTAAACGCGAGAAAAGTATTAAATATTTGCACTGTTCCGCTTACAGAGTGAATATCTTCGTTGTGGGTGACAGGAAGATCGGAGATCTTTTTTAAAGGTCGATTACCCAACCATTACTCAAGAAGGAGCGCCGTGCAGTACAAGCTAGATAGCTCAAACCTACAAGGAACACGTGGAATGGGTTACTCAATGCCCCGATTTTAACACAATAGGACATGTATTGAAACATAAAGATAGAATGTTGCGAGCAAGATGATCCATAATTACATCAATTGCAGAGCTGAAGGAATTGACCGTACTGTCGATAAATATGAATCAGTCTGTCTTCAATAATTTAACCAAATCCATATTTAATCGGATGAAAATAGTTATATTACCTAAAGGAGAACTTACAAAATATCAGACAAACTTTTAATCATTCTGGATAATGTTTGATGTTATTAAAAGTAAAATTAGTATTTAGTTTTAATACTCTGGCCATAGAATAATTGTAGGCAACTGTACAGTCGCCATCCAACGGGGACAGCAGCAATAACACCACTATCACCGACAAGCGTAGTAACACCTACATCGCGCGCACCTGAATACCACAAACGCGTTAATAATGGGGGTCACTTCTTAAGTTCGTGATTCTGCTAGAAATAGCAGGTAAATCTCGCTCGAATCACACTCTGCTGCTTTGGATAATATAATCGATGGATAATGTAATCCTGAAGGAAAGACGAGATGATTATCGATGAAAAGCCTTGAATATAGGTCAGCTTGATTGGGCTGACCCAGATCTAAACAACAAAACTAATAACAACAACAACAGCACTCCCAACAAGCCCGCACCTAACACTATCACCTCCTACACCAACTCTATTTCAAACACTACCGAAATAACAGCACTCATTGACACCACGAGGACTTTTCAGTCTTTTAATGTCTTCCGATAATACATTCCAATGTTTTTGCTGCATTTTTTTTTCGTAAAATAACAATAGAAATAGGAAAATGAACCAAGGATGTATATAGACTTAAATTGCATTGTTATTACTGTTGTTACTTCCACGTCTCATGGTACCAAAAGTGGATAACTTCAACAGGAATAGGAATACACCCAAAATCTTTCACATTCGTGCGCACACCCAAGGTTGAATGACACAAACGTGTAGAACACATATTAGATATGACACAGAGAATCCACCAGACATCTGCACCACAAAATCATATGCTCATAAGTGTGTACGTTCACACACACACACACACGCGAGCGCGCGAATTGTAGATTTTCAAATCTCATGAGTCAACAAGAAAAATTTTTAAAATCTACGCGTTGAGTTCTCTCTCCTCCACCGTAAAAATCAAGTATGTGTGTATGTATGTATGTATGTATCTGGACTGTTTCAACGAAGTCGCGTATTGTCCTTACCCTCGAAATGCGGAGTAGATGAAACAAGGACAACTGATGAAGGGGAATATTCTTTATGTTGCTTGTCTCGTTTCTCTGCTTAAATACCGCATGATGTTGCAGGTGGGGTCCAGTTAAACTCTTCCTCAGTTTGAGTAGCCCATTCCACTGAAAAGGCCCCTGAATAAGATTTGCTTCAAGGATGATGAGCAAAACACCCATGTTTCCAAAGGTGAAATATCCAAATCCCAAAGGATTCCTCACAACATATGGCTATGATGCTGCCCTACTACTTCTGTTTGTGATCAGAGATGCACATATCGTCAGCCACTAAGGGTTATGCTCAACTGGTTAAGGTCAAACAACTGGCAAGCAAATGTGTGGTATTGAGCAGAATATTTGCTGTAGCCCATCTTTTATATCAAGATAAATTAATGTACATGATAACACTTCCAATCAGTTAAGATGAGCAGCCATGAGAGTCACTGCCTGGCACTGCATCAGAGCATTTTATCATCATCATCATCATCATCATCATCATCACCATCATCATCATCATTATTATTATTATTATTATTATTATTATTATTATTATTATTATTATTATTATTATTATTATTATTGTTATTATTATTATTATAGACCTCGCATAGTATACAATATCGTGAGATTGTTGATTGAAGATATTGTGTCCATCGGGGGTTTGTACTGTTTTTCAAGTCACAACAAGGATCTCAGACAGACAGTACTTTACGCAATATGCGTGCAGTTCCAAGTAATACCGACTTTTGCAATACACCTAGAGTGTGGGGTATTTCTAAAGTCTTCAGATGTTTGTTTTTTTCAGATTGGGTGGTATTGAATCCAATGTTCCGATAACAATAGGGATAGCCTTTATGTTTGACTTCGTAGCTGCCACATTTTAGCGATCTCAGGTCTCCTTGTTTATAAACCTTTTTTCCTTTCTTTCATGATGATATGTTGTTCTTCTAGCACAGACACATACATTATTAGGCAGTCTTGTTTGTCCCTTCTAAAGGTTACTATATCCGGACTTCGGTGCTCTAATACCTTGCCTGTATGGAAGTCAAAATGCCAGAGGATTTTTGCCGTCCCTTTTTCGTTTATTAACTTTTCCGGTGTATATGGGTACCAAGCACCCGTAACCTCATATCCATACTTACAACATAGTAGCCAGTGGATGTTTTGGGCTACCTTGTCGTGTCTACGCTTGTACTCTTTCGGCGCAAGACCTTCACAAGCACTAACAATGTGAGTCATGCTTTCGACCGTCTTCCCACACATTCTGCAGAGGTCCGTTAAACTTGTGTGGTACATATTCAGTGCTTTGTCCTGGGAAGTGATGATTAGGCTTTCAATATTCTTTTATAGGTCACCCTTGCTAAGCCACCTCCATTATGCTTCCTGATCTTTTAATTTGTTGGTTTTACAGTGACACTGACCATGTAATTTCATGCGGAGTTGGGTTTTTTCTGTCTCGTTGGCTGTTCTTAATCGGAATTCCAAAGCACTCTCAAGTCCATTTTTGTTAAATCCTTCTGCACTAGCAGCATACTGTAGCAGGTCTTCTTTGCTGTTTACCAAATATTATGCCATGTTCCTTCTTTCTTTGCTGATGCACTCCCGTACGCTGATCATCCCACGTCCACCTTTTCTCCTCTTCATGTAGAATCTGTGTACATTCGCCTCTGGGTGGAGGGACCAT
>NC_068984.1:51022114-51028191 GCF_001194135.2 Octopus bimaculoides | reverse complement strand
TATACACACACACATAAACACATACACACAAACATTTGCATATGTGTGTGTGTGAGAGAGAGAGAGAGAGATAGCGTGTGTATGTATATATGCATTTATATTAAGATAATGCTTTTTGTTTTTAATGTACAAGACTTAATTACAGTTTAAAGGAAGGGGCTTTGTGGTGACTTAACAAATATCATTGGCAAGCTTCAGACACTACAGAAGTGAAAGAATATTCTGAGGGTTAAAAAATATAATAAATAAATGTAAATACTTAAGGTTCCTTACTTTACAAAACAATAAAATTTATTGAACCAAAAAGCCTTCAGGACGTTGCAGTTCTTGTTGCCGCTGTTAATATGGCTGCTGTAGTTGCGGTTGTCGCTGTTTTTGTTGTTTTTTTTTATTGTAGTCTTGTCCTTGTTTGCTTAACACATGTGAGCTCTAAATAACAAGCTGACTTATAATCAAAGGTTTTCCGTTTTTGACCATTCCATATTTTTGTTTCATCATAGGTTTATATTATACAAAGTATCCTCCTGTTTCTAAAAGTGTTATAGGGGTGTGAAAGAGGAAATAACTCCTATATCTGGCAGATTGAAAGTCCGCGCACAATTACACCCCAAATCATAGCCCACGTCTTAACCGATGAAATGGCATATTCAGTTAAGTGATAGTGGTTATATCTATCTAAAAAGTTTCGATGTTTTCTGCTGGAACGCCGAGATAGCAGTTTTGTAGATCATGTTCGACATGGGTAGCAGCAACAACAGATAAATCATAATTCTGGGAAACAGTTGATTGAAGATGAGAGAGAGAGAGGAGTAGTACAATTTATTAATTGAATATTAATGTCATAAATTTGCCAGCTCCTCATACACATAAAGATAAATATACGATCACGCACATGGTAAGAGCGAGAGAGATGGTAAGAGGAAGGGAAAGAACGAGAGAAATGTCAAAATGCCTGATGTCAACTAAGCCACCGAAGAATCAGCAACACCGAATAAGTGAAGCAAAAAAAAAAAAAGAGAAGCTGTTCCTGTCTAGCAATAACAGTGAACAGACATACATTAAGTAAACGTGTATGTACATAAATAGTTCAAATTTACAGAAAAGACGATGACAGGTGAAGGAACAACAAGCAGCTGTATTAGTTTAACGCTCGGGAAGAATGGAAAAGTCTTAGACATTTCGAGCCTACGCTCTCCGACAGAAAGGTTTAAGAGGGAAACAAACGAAAGCGTTATGTGTGTGTGGGCTTAAAAACCAAAGTGAATGCCATAAGGATTTGAATTCAGAGCATAAAGATGTTAACCATTTTATTTTTATTTTTAACTTTTCCTAAATTGGCTCTTATGATCGAGTTCTCATTCACTGAGGTATACAGTAATATGTTCGTATCACTTCACCGTCTTCTGTGCTGCGTCCAGGATAGAGTCCGAACACTGATTCTGTCTCACTGAAAATAACAACACAAGAAGGAGCAGTCAGAGCAGTGTAAGCTAATGTTCTTGGTCGCGACTTCAACAACATTCATAATTGGAGTATATGATCAAGGATGTTCTAGGACTGAACATCAAGATCATAATCATCATAATTGTATTTCAGTTATCATCACTCGCATTATTTATTCCTCAGTGATAGTGATGATGATGATGATGACGATGATGATGATGATGATGATGATGATGATGATAAGGATGATGATGACGACGATGATGATATATACCGTTTTGATAACAGACGAAAGGTTGGTAAACAATCTAACGAAATTAAGTAAATGTCATGAAAATTTCTCCATCGACGAATAGGAATTTGACATGGTGACATATATATACATCCATTTACATACGAAGTCTCTCTCTCTCTCTCTCTCTCTCTCTCTCTCTCTCTCTCTCTCTCTCTCTCTCTCTCTCTCTCTCTCTCTTTCTCTCTCTCACACACGCACACACACACACAGGTGAGAATCTTGATATATACCTACAAATACATTGATACCTTTATAAAATATGACTATATATCTTGCATTAAACGTGTGTGTATGTGTGTGCGTACGTGCGAGTATATGTGTGAGTGTGCGTGTGCGCACGCGTGTGTAAGACACGAAAAGAGAACAAATCATATTTGTCACAGGTTATACTTTTAAACCTCTATTTCTCTCTCTTTCTTCTCTTTCTCTCTCTCTCTCTCTCTACCTCTCTACCTCTCTCTATACCTCTCGGGAAGAAAGCAGGTGAAATCACTGTAATCAGACTTCAAGAGGGATGGGCTCCGCTAGGTCTAAATGCACGAGACAATGTGAACGTCATGACGGCACTCCTACGATTCCGTGAAGAGTTCAGGGCACACGGAAAATACATAGGTACATAGATACATACATGCATGCAAACATACATACAGACACAATACAAACAAACAAACAAACAAACAAACAAACAAACAAACAAACAAACACATACAAAAGTATATGCGTATATAAAATATGCCTATATAAATATATTCACATACACACACACACACACACACACACACACACACACACACACACAAATATGGGATTAATAAGAGAGACGTAAAATGGAGGATACGAGAATCTTTATTGATCACTACAATTGTTTCGACCTATCTAGCATCGATCTCTTACGGGTGGGATACTATACAACTGGTTTAGGTGTATCCCTCAGTATAGATGTGTCTCCACGGGTGATTTCAAGAAGATTCATAAGAAAGATCAGATATAAAAAGAAATAAGTACACAATACAGCGAGAAAAGTATTAGATAGGAGTGGCTGTATGGTAAATAGCTTACTTACCGACCACATGGTTCCGGGTTCAGTCCCACTGCGTGGCATCTTGGGCAAGTGTCTTCTACTATAGCCTCGGGCCGACCAAAGCCTTGTGAGTGGATTTGGTAGACGGAAACTGAAAGAAGCCCATCGTATATATATGTATATATATATATATGTGTGTGTGTTTGTGTCTGTGTTTGTTCTCTTAGCAGTGTTTGACAACCAATGGTGGTGCGTTTATGTCCCCGTAACTTAGCGGTTCGGCAAAAGAGACCCGATAGAATAAGTACTGGGCTTACAAAGAATAAGTCCCGGGGTTGATTTGCTCGACTAGAGGCGGTGCTCCAGTAAAAGAGGGTATGGATGTACAAACGCCCATACATACGCGATCTGGTGCACGTACACTCGCTCGTACAAACGCATACGCATATACAAGCACACATACACGTGTGCTCTGCCGCAGATAAACTGGCACACAGAATTAAGTTGTTATTAAGAAAGTCAGTGGCTATTAGTGGCTAGTGATATGACCGCTTGGTGAGGAGTCACAGATTTTGTAAATCAAGGCTTTATTGAAATGGATCGGGCTAAGAGTGGCGTAGTAATTCTCGATATGAAGTTGTAAGAATTTAGTGGTTTTGCTATTTTCTAGTTTGCTTAAACCATCCAATTACCTCTTGGGCATCTGACCACAGGGCTAATCTAATTTTAAACTTAAGGGTAGGCACTATATCTTTTTGTAACTGATCTTTCTTATGGATCTTCTATAAGAATGAAGCTGTATCCCTTAATTTGTCATTTCTATATACGAAGACCTAGAAGAAATCTTGCGAAACAGTTTATCTTAACGAGATATCTCTTGAAATCACTCGAAGAGACACATCTACACCGAAGTATACACTTAAACCCTTCTGGGTGGGATACTATACTACTGGTTTAAGTATATCCTTCGGTGGGTCGAAACAATTGTAGTGATCAATAAAGATTCGCATATCTTCCATCTTCCGGCTCTCTCATTAATCACATACCCAACGAATACTGAGCCAGTGAACGTGCTTTACCGACAAACTACCAGGTCTATACCATACACTTTATTAACTAATATGCGTGTGCGTGTATATATATATATATATATATATATATATATATATGTATACACACTTCTAATATAGGATACAATTTTTCAAAAAGTTTCATCGAGTAGCCAGCATATTACAATACCTTTTAAGGTGAAAACTATAAACATTTATAAATAAGGGCTAAAGAAAAATGTCTATGCCAATATGCTGATATCCATGGCAATATGCTGATATGCTGACTTTAAATCGTCAAACACGATCTGTATTTATAGTGATGTATATTGTATGTGGTGTTTGACGATTTAAAGTCTATTCATCAGCATATTAGCATAGAAATTTTTCTTTTGCCCTTATTTATAATTGTATGTGTGTGTGTGTGTGTGTGTGTGAGTATACTAAATATTAACACTAGTGTTTATCTTTTTCCCCCTACATATGCTCTGTACATCATTATTAGTAACATCGCTAGGTATAATGACTGACTAACCACTATACTGTGTAATACCTCTCATCCACGAATGTTTTAATAAATTACATTGACGTCCACTGGTAGAAGAAACCCATGAGAATGTGCGTGTGTGTTTGTGTGTGTGTGTGTGTGTGTTTGCGTGAGTGTATGTGTGTGTGTGTGTATCTGTCTTCTGTCTTCTGTACCAAAATGTACTGTCATCGAAACAGGTTGAGTGTCTAGCAAGCCGTGCCATATCATCAACGCCCGAAGTGCCATGCCCGATTGTCTCATTCCATGGTTAGGATACTTTGTAATTTATAAAACTGATTCATTTCATCGCTATAAATAATAATAGCACTGGCCTATGAAGTGCTACCATTATGCAATGAGGAATTCACTTTCTCTTGTGAGTGTGGCCAAAATTTAAATTCTTATCTAGAAATCTATACAGTGTATTTCTCATTGCCGGGATATTTCTAGTTAACTGAAACACAAGTAATTCCCTGAGCGTCTACAAAATGACATGCAAGTAAAAACCGGCCTAGTTCTATAACAGACGGAGGTAATTGAAAGACCACAAGCAGAGGTTTTTCTTCCAAATAATCAAATTTCAGATCCCTTTGCTGGTTTCATGTTCTTATATAGGCAAAGAAGTAATTGTTTTGTCGTAACAACAGAAAGAACGACATCGCTACAATTAAATAGTACCGCATCAATAAAGGAGCTTGCTTGAAATAGCGACTAAATCTCACTCGAATCACGCGCGCGCGCACGCACACACACGCACACACACACACACACACACTACCATCTTATAAAGAAAAAATTATTTCAGATCTTAATTCCTTGTACATCTGTGATTAAATAAAAGATAGGACGGTTATATCTAGAGCAGAATTTATCCTAGATTTGCTTAGACACCAGCAATATCAACAACAACAACAACAACAACAACAACAACAACAACAGTAGCAGCTGCTGCTGCTACTACTACTACTACTACTACTGCTGCTGCTGCTGCTAGCATTAGCGATGGGAATCTACGATGTCACTGGACCTACTGGAACTATCCGAATCCCTTTCGAAATGGACTTTGCCACCTGCGAATACGACGAGGATGTCTTCGGCTACAGCTTATTAATTCATTGAGGTATTATGACATGGAGACGAGGGGGGAGGGGGAAGTAAACAACTACACCTACAAAAAACTAAATGACATTAACAACAACGACAACAGCAACAACAACAACAACAACAACAACAACAACGGAAGGTCGGCATGAATAGGTTCACTAGTATCGTCATCAGCACCATCATCATCGTCATCATCATCATCGTCATCGTCGTTATCGTCGTCGTCATCAGTCGACAACAACAACAAGAGGAACAACAAGAGCTCAACTACAGAAGCAGCAGCAGCAGCAACAACGGCAGCACTACGACTGGTAATCATAAGAAACTAAGTCTTAGTAGTAGTAGTAGTAGTAGTAGTAGTAGTAATGGTGATAGTGGTGGTGGTAGTAGTAGTAGTAGTAGTAACAGCAATATTAATAGTAGGAGGCGCAGGGGCGGCTGTGTGGTAAGTAGCTTGCTTACCAACCACATGGTTCCGGGTTCATTCCCACTGTGTGGCACCTTGGGCAAGTGTCTTCTACTATAGTCTCGGGCCGACCAAAGCCTTGTGAGTGGATTTGGTAGACGGAAACTGAAAGAAGCCCGTCGTATGTATGTCCTCGTCTGTTGTTATTATTTGTATATTCTCCCATATAT
>NC_068984.1:51016706-51021838 GCF_001194135.2 Octopus bimaculoides | reverse complement strand
TGTGTGTGTGTGTGTGTGTGTTTGTGTGTGTGTTTGTCCCCCCACCAACGCTTGACAACCGATGGTGGTGTGTTTACGTCCCCGTAACTTAGCGGTTCGGCAAAAGAGACCGATAGAATAAGTACTAGGCTTCCAAAGAATAAGTCCTGGGGTCGATTTGCTCGACTAAAGGCGGTGCTCCAGCATGGCCGCAGTCAAATGACTGAAATAAGTAAAAGAAAAGAAAAAAAGAAAAGAAAAGTAGTAAACTTGTTGCTAGTAATATACTACTCGAGAAATAATTCGCACTAAACACAGTTCTGATCCGTTGTATACTGCGGAAATACTATCAGCATAATCAACACCACTGGCTTCATCACGATCCTCCCCCTCCTCCTCCACCTGATCATCATCATCATCATCATCATCATTATCATCATCACCAGCAGCAGTAGTAATAGTAGTTGTAGTAGTAGTAGTGGTAGTAGTTGTAGTAGTGGTAGTAGTAGTGGTAGTAGTAGTAGTAGTAGTAGTAGTAGTAGTAGTAGTAGTAGTAGTAGTTGTAATAGTAGTAGTAGTAACAAATTTGACATGCCTACAAGTGTGAATATCTATGAATACACACACACCCACACACACATACACGCGCGCACACATATTGACTTCTCTGGTTGCGAAGGAAACTGACAGGTAGAGACGGTCGGTTGGGGACAAGTGGTGGTGGTGGTGGTGGGGGGGTAGATGACGAGGAGAAAAGAAAAAAAGAGAAAGAATGAGAAAGTGAGTGAGTGAGAGAGAGAGAGAGAGAGAGAGAGAGAGAGAGAGAGTAAAATGGAGAAGAGAAGGGATGGAGCTTGATGTAAGTGTTAGAGGGGGTCTAGGGTTCAGCTTGTATTTAGTGAACGTGTAAACAGTTGTTTTTCTGTTTTGTTGGTGTTTTCGTGTTATTTCTTTTGGTTTATAAGCCAGTGTGTAAATATCGTTGGTATTTCATTGGTAGGAAAAAAAGACGACTTGAGGCGACTATATAACGACGTCAGACACACCTGTGGATTTCGTATGTGTACGTGTGTGTTTCTCTGTGCATGTGTGTGTGTGTGTGTATGTGTGCGTCTTTGTGTAGAGTGTCTTCAATATATGTATGTATGCATGTATGTATGTATGTATGTATGTATGAATGTATGTAAGTATGTATGTATGCATGTATGTTTCTTCTATTTTTTAATTATTATAAATCTTTCACTGAAGAGGGAGCCGGTTTCCATCAAAGATACAAGGCTCCATCTTTGGGATGCAGTTAACACAGACAAATTCACATTTGGAACTTGAGAAAAGTCTTGCATATTTTTACTGTTCCACTCACAGATCGGACTTGTAATGTACGAACCAGCCGTTCAATTCTATGTATGTATGTAAGTATGTATGTATGTATGTATGTATGTATGTATGCATGCATGCATGCATGTATGTATGTATGTATGTATGTATGCATGTATGTATGTGTGCATGCATACGTATATATATGTATGTACTTAGGAAAGTGTGCATGTATGCGTGTATGTATGTTTGTATGTATGCATAGACTTCAAACATAAAGGATAAACCATGTATGCGTTCATCTGACGAGAATGACTTCTTTCAAATTGATGCAATGTTTTGATTAATCAATTAAATGGAGCCGCTTGAAACGGCCGTAATGAATTGACACTTGTACATCTTTGTTACTTATTTATGTTCTGTTCACTTAGCTTGGAATCTGCACTTCAGAAATACTATAGAAAGTACCTTTATAAAAAGTGCATGTTTGAATTACCAAGAGCGGATATCATCACTTAGCTGGGTTGCATTGTCTACACACACGACAGGAATGGAGTCTTGATATTCAATATTTAAATAATATTGTTGCGGTGCGCAGATTGTACCGAACTACCAAGGCGCCTCAACGGAATCTTAATTTTATATGTATCCGCGCGCATACACACACGCAAACACTACATCTGTATATATACATGTATAAATACATGCATACATAAGTATGTGTATGTACCCACGCTTACACACACACATATTGATTAATTAATGACAAGGGAAAAAGGATTACGTAATCAACTTCATTAGCATACAGTAGGGAACCCGGATATGAGTGTTTGTGCAACATCCTAGAATCTATTAAAACGAAGTGTAATTTATTTCGGAAAGCATTCACACACACACACACACACACACACACTAAAGGTGAAACAGTTATAACGTCAGACATATTTTCGACATTTCAGAAGAAACAAGACTTGACATATCCACGTCTTTTTTGTTTTCTTTTTATTAAAAAGTATTAGAAACTAGTCACCTTCCACAATAAACACTCCCAGCGTGACGAAACGTGAAATTATAACAGTCAGTACTAATCAGAAGAAAAACGAGTGAATAAATAGAATAGTCTTTTGTGTGTTATTTTTTATATGAGTAATATGACTTCTCCAAGATATAATTGTAGACACATACATGCACACACACACACACATGTATGCATGCCCTCATGCTTACATACATGCATATATACATATATACATACATACATACATGCATACATGCATACATACAAACATACATACATACGTACATACATACATACATACATACATACATACATACATGCATTCATTTCTCCTTATCGATATACATCGGTCCGGGCTTAGATGTAAGCTTGGATTCATTGCAAACATTTCCTTTTTGATATCACAAATGATGAAAGACTGTTGAAGAAAATAAAAAATCATGTCGTCTTTAATAATCTATAATCTTTGGATTGTTTCTGATTAAGGACGTTATATTGTAATAAACTTTTCTTTTTTTTTTGCCGGCATTGTAATAACTCTTCTTAATCTTAGATGGAATCTTTAGTCTACACGTGGCGGTACACACACCACCTGTCTCCAGACTCAATCAGTGTCCGAACATTTGCTGACATATAGAGTAAAGTCAAACAACATTTGACGTTTGAAGGATGGCTCCGGTTGTCAGTCGACTCACATATAAGGATCGCCCTCCCAACTCCGTTTGCCGAGGAAAGACAGGTAAGAAAGATGTTGTGTGATTGGCAAGATTGAGAGGATTGGTGACAGGACATTTATTCTCTAGTCAAGCTCTCCTCAACGTTTTCAAGTATCACTTGAAAAAGGTCGTAGCTGAGAAGGAAGTGCTATCTTCTACTTAACTTTTTTGAAGGCGTGTGAATGTCTAAAGCAGGCCTGGCCAACTCGGATTACATTGCGGGCCTCTTTATTCACAGTAAGTTTTTTGAGGGCTGCTTGTATAATTTGCACACTAATAGTGAAATAATCAAATTACAGAATAAAGAATTTTTCATACTTTTCGTTTGTTTAAAATTATAATATTGTAGGCTATTGCTTTATTGCCACTTATCAATTTTAAATTTAATTTGAAACAAATGTTTTACACAAACAATTTTATTTTGAAATTAAACATAATACTTCAAGAAAGTATCAAGCGGGCTGCAAGATAAGTGTCTGCGGGTCCTATGCGGTCCGCGGGCCTCAGGATGGTCAACCCTGGCCTAAAGCAGGGCTTGGCTGATTGGCTGATCCTACTGAACAAATGTGACTGTAGATCGTTGGCGGAAACGTTCATTCTTTCAGAGTTGATAAAATAAAGTACCAGGCGACAACTAGGGTCGTTGCAACCGACTAACCTCGTACCTTGAAAAATACTGTCCTTGTGCATCATTTATAAACCACAACCGTCACACTACTATTACTGATAATAATAATAATAATAATAATTTTTTCTAATGTAGGTACAAGGAATGAAATTTGGGGAAAGAGATTAAGTCAATTACATCGACCCCAGTGCGTAACTGGTACTTAATTAATCGACCCCGAAAGGATGAAAGATAAAGTTGACCTCGCGGAATTTGAACTCAGTACGTAGTGACGGGTGAAATACCGCTAAGTATTTTGTCCGGTGTGCTAACGAAGGTGCCAACTCGCTGCCTAAATAATACTAAGTTCAAATTACGCCACTTGCAAAATTTCAGGCTTTGTCCTACATTAGAAAGGATTATTATAACATATAAATCACCTTTTAGCTTTCCCTCAAAATATCTGGTTTTTGCCAGTTAGACACTAATATTATGAAGTTTGTTAAAAACTTTAGTGAAAGATTAAATGCCATCTTGTTTGTATTCCGCTTCTTCACATTAAGGTTCAAATACTGCGGTCAACATTGCCTTTTCACTTTTTGGTGTCGATAAAATAAAGTGCGAGGGAACAATATTACAGGTTGTTCCTAAATTTCTGGTTTTGTGCTTATGTTACAAACAATTTTATCTGCTGAGCTGTCAAGATGCTTTTCTTTGTTGCTTTTGAGACCTAAGAAAGTTTTGGATAATTTACTGTTACCAAAATGAAAATTTGTTTTTTCCTATGGATTAGACAAAGGAAAACATTCTGAGCAAAGTAGATGCTTGATTTACTCAATATAAAATGAGGAAGGGTTGTCTTTCAATATTTTGGTTTTCTCTTTGGGTGTCTATAAATAATGACATCTCGAACAACGAAAAGAAATGTACTCACCAGATAGAGAAAGAAATTACTGACAAAGCAGACATTTGTAATAGAACAAATATAAAAACATGGCTTTTGGTACAAGACACTGATGAAAAAAATATTTAGCATTCAGAAATTTAAATAATAGCAACTTACACACTGAAAATTCTTGGAGTGTCGGTGCTGTCAAGACAAGGATTTCCGGTTCGTCTTTGTTTTCGGACATCACTAATAACACTAAATAAATGAGATCAGTTTGACAAAGTTATGTAACGAAACAATACGTTGTTCTTCCAGGTCACTTTATCGAATTGAGAGAAATGTATATAAAAAAATATACATGGATCTATCTTGCCATGTTCCACCTAATAACGTATATATTAAAGAACTTATCAGGAGAATTTATACGTTTCTGCATCGTAACTCCTTTATTATTATTAATATAACCAAAAGGATCGATTCTTGAAGAGTCTGCATACCTTCACTGTCGTTTTTTTCTGCTATTTTGGTGATGATTTTTTGAGTTAGCTTACCAATTATTTTTGTTGGTAGTTAATTTATAATATATTGATATATATATATATATAT
>NC_068984.1:51008603-51016400 GCF_001194135.2 Octopus bimaculoides | reverse complement strand
TACGTATGTATGTAAGTATGTATGTATGTATGTACGTATGTATGTAAGTATGTATGTATGTATGTATGTACGTATGTATGTAAGTATGTATGTATGTATGTATGTATGTATGTATGCATGGGTATTCGTTATTATCGGTGGAAGCGGTAGTAATTCAAAATAGTAATCTACATATCGTTCTTAAAGCAGCTATGTTGTCGACAGCCTGAGAATTGTAGTATTCATCTGGAGAAAGTATCTCTTACGAACGTATAATATTAAGAACACAGAAATATGTCAGGAGCAAATGAAAAACTCCAACAGCGTTGAGGTATTTACAAATATGCATTTCTGTTTCTATGAGCGTTATCAGTAGCAACTATTCTTGAGCAACCACATGTTAAAATAAATTCAGCCTCTTCTGATATAGAAAATCAGTGATTGAAAAACAATGTTTCGGCTGATATATCCTCCAGCCTTCATCAGGCGTCTTGGGGAAATTTCGAACCTGGGTTCGCATTCCTAAGGTATTTTTCGATGTAATTCTTCTTCTTCTCCTTCTTCTTCTTCTTCTTCTTCTTCTTCTTCTTCTTCTTATTATTATTATTATTCAGGTTACTGCCTGGAATCGAACTCGGAATCTTGGGGTTAGTAGGCCGCGGTCTTAACCACTACGTCATATGCCCGTGGACGGTGTACCTGTTCTAGTGTGGTTTATAAATATATATATATATAATTAAATATATATATATGTGTGTGTGTGTGTGTGTATGTATACTTGCTGTTGACAATTTCTTTTCCTTCTTTGAACTATTCCCTATCTCCTCTCCGACGAAGAGTTATGCTCGAAACATCAAAAATTTCGCATGCACACCGACACCCCCTCCTACATACCTGGACATAGACGCGCAGGCACACAGATATTCGTATATATGCTTCTGCATATATATGTGTGCATGTATGTATAAACATATATATGTATATTTTTATATATATATCTATATATATATATATATATATACAGAGAGAGAGAGAGAGAGAGAGAGAGAGAGAGAGAGAGAGAGAGAGAGAGAGAGAGAGAGAGAGAGAGAGAGAGAGAGAGAGAGAGAGAGAGAGAGATCAGTGAATTTATTTCACTTGAAAATCTATAAGTTTTCAACAGCGGTTTAGTAGCGACATCTAGGAAGGTGAAGATACTCCAGACTGATGAAGAGCAATTATTTTGAAACTAGTCTCTGGATGCTGGCTTTGTTGGGTGGAGGTGCTTATCTCCACCCAACTAGAAAAGGTCTTTTTTGGAGCTAAATAGCAGTAGCATTCTTCCCTTTTCTGGGACTGCCACATTAAGTTGGCAACAAGCCATCACTAGATATATATATATATAAACAAATGTGTTTGTAATATTTATGCAAGTATGTCATTTTACCTGTGTGATTATGTTCATGTATATGCGCATATATGTACATGCATGGGATTGTATTCGCGCGCGTGCGCGCGTGCGTGTGTGTGTGTGTGATTGTGTGTGTGTGCACTGTATCAATTTTATTTTATAGTCAACGCTTTATTATTTGAATCAGGTTCATCGCTTTATTATTATCATAACTTTGTAAGATGCGGTTATCTTTGTTTATATATCTTATCATATATTTGAATGATATATTTTTCTTGCTTCTACGTGGATGTCTGTATGCATGCAGTGAAATTCGTATGTATGTCTGTTATTTTTTTATATATATATTCCAGCTGAGAACTGTTCCCAGGGGAAAATATAAATGCTGAAAATGTTAATATGGAAGACCATTTTCATATTACGAACCAAAGCATTATTTGTAATGTTTAACACGTAGAATTTATATAAGTATTAAAATGGAGCGTGTGTGTGTGCGTGTGTGTGTGTGTGTGTGTGTGTGTGTGTGTGTGTGTGTGTGTGTGTGTGTGTGTGTGTGTATTCTCTCTCTCTCTCTCACTTTCCCTCTCTGTATGTATGTATGTATGTATGTATGTATATATATATTCACAAGGGTATACCCAAAATAATCAGCTTGCAATTTTAGTTTGAAATCCAAGAAAAAATTTCAAACTTAAAGCATTTCAAAACAGATTTCTATAATTTTAAAAAGAAAGTTAAATTCCGTTATTCTATCAAGTTAAGAGCAATTTTCAAAGCTCATTAAAGATGTTTGCCTGTTTTACAGTAACCTAAAAAATTCTTTTGTTTTATCAGATAAGACCAGAAATCTCTATGGCGTTGACAAGAAAATCTACAATGTCTCCTTTCCAATAATAATATTATCAGCAACTACAAGAAGTCAGGAGCCTACATGTACAATTTCATAAATTTGGAACTAAGGCAATACTACCGCTCTTTACATACACAGAATACAAGAACAACTAACAGCCACGCCAGAATTGGCTAAGTTAGTTTTAACTCAATCCTGTACTGGTTAACAACGCGGGTTGTGTTGAAATAGCAACTTAACCAATCTGTTATATATAGAACGGTTAAATAATTCCTAGATTGAAATAACTACTAGGGGTACTATGAATGACTAAAAGAGACACACATTATTGAGGTAAACTACATTTCTGAATATAGATACGAATAACATCCCGTCTCTATTTCTTTTCCTCCACACATACATACATACATACACATAAACACATACACACCCACCCATCAACACAGACCCATAAACATACACACGCGCATTTATTGTTTACACTATATATATATATATATATATATATATATATATATATATATATATATACATACGTACATAGAGTTTAAAGTGGCTAAAATCAACCTTTGTCCTCTTGAACTATTATTTTCCTATTATGAAATTATTATATTTATACTATTATTATTATTAATATCAATAGTTATATTCATACTGTATTTCCTATACTGTAATGAAATATGTAACATGAATTATAAATGTACCAAACTTTCCCCTCCTTGTTTTGTTACGTACACACATAACTTTAGTTGTTCGGAGAATGGTGCTCTTACCCTCTCTTTCTTTCTCCCTCTCTTTATACACACACACAGACACAGACACACACGCGTGCGCGCGCACACACACACAGACACACATACACACACACATACACACATATGTTGGTAGGGTAAAATTCAAGGTGAGTCTTCTTTTTCCATCTTATTCCAGTATTACAATCCAGTATGTAGATGCTCTCGTTGTTGCATTGACATAAGGTACATCTTAGAGTTGAAAATTCTGGAAATATAGTTTGCAGAGTTATTATATAACAAAGAAGGAAATTGGAAACAGTTTTCGTGTGATTTATTCACCATTACACATGTTTCATTTGCTAATAGGAATTACAAAGTTTTACTCCTTAGATAAACGTGTAAAGAATTTCCTATTATATATTCTTCAGACAGAGAAACAAATAACTGTTTGTTTCTTTAACAATGACCAAATCTCACTTGTTGAGAGGGCATGCCAAAGTTATGGACACTCTCTTACCCTATCAGAGTCGTAACAGAAAAAACAACAGTGCCTTGGAAAAATAAATCATCCGTTATTACTATCTGTGATCCCTTTAGGCACCACTGCAACGCATGTAATAATTACCATTAGTGAAGTAAAATATGTCTTCATGCATCGTACATAACGAAGGCTAACTTGCCTCCGAAATTGCTATAAAACCTTCTGGTCCATTTTCAAGTGAGTTTTTACCAACTCTGTGGAATTGTCCTATCCATGACTTTTTAAATGACGATGGCTCTGTAAGAGATTGACTTGCTGAAAAAACTCCAGTTTGTTTTTACACTTTGCACTGTTTACATACAATATGACTTTTAATATCAGCCTCATAAACACACAGTCGTTACCACGTTCAAACCATCTCGTATGACTCCAACTCAATATCCAGCTCAATGTCCTTTTTATCACCTTCAGACAATATGTACAGGACTTAGTTCCTACACCTGATAGCCTCTTCGATATTTATCTTTCTATACTCTTTTCTCATATTTTTACAAACGTGCTACAGTGTGTCCCAACACACAAAAAGGCGCCCCAATCTCACTGTGTTAAGTACTTTACATCTGTAAAATAAAAACAATCGTTAGTACTCTCCGAAATATTGAGTCACTCTCTCTCTCTCCCCGTTCTCTTTCTACATATACCTTTCTTTCTCTCTCTCTCTCTCTCTCTCTCTCTCTCTATCTATCTATCTATCTATCTATCTCTCTGTCTCTCTCTCTCTCTGTCTCTCTGTCTCTCTCTCTCTGTCTCTCTGTCTCTCTCTCTCTCGATGCAGTTACCTTATCAGGTTTACCGGTGACTTGCTGTCCTTTATCACTAGCTTGCTGTCACTCGTGAAATTTGCAAAAGCAACATTATAATGTTTGACTTCTGCAGAGTTTACGAGAGTATCTGGGATGTGAGCGTTCTGTCTAATATTTCTCTTCGTTTGTTTTGAATGTAGCGTGCTCCATTCTTCTGTTATTCTTTCATCCATTTCCCTTCTGCTCATTAACAATCAACTTGCTGTCACACTTTATACGCTCCTACACAAGATTATAACGTCATTCAGTTTCCTTAAGCATCCACACATGGAAGTGCAGCCTAAACATCTTATTCGAGACCTGTACTGCATTCATGAAAAGGTACATTGAGAGCATACTTCAGTCAGTCAATGACAACCTACTCTCTTTCAAAGACAAAACTACGCAATTACTACACATACCTAAACAACAGTCTTTTATCTCACCGCCTCTTCATATAAACGACACACAACAAAGTCTCTATGAATGTTAGAACCGCAGTCTTTGACAATCTCTCTTGACTACCTCATCCCTCCCTCGTTCTGTCTGTCTGTCTGTCACTCTCGCTTCCTCTCTCTCTCTCTCTCTCTCTTTATATATGTGTCTGTGTACGCTCGTAAATAGACGCGCGCGCACGCACACGCACACACACACATACATGCATATAAATATGTGTGGGTATGCACGTGTAT
Source organism: Octopus bimaculoides (assembly GCF_001194135.2). NCBI lineage: Eukaryota > Metazoa > Mollusca > Cephalopoda > Octopoda > Octopodidae > Octopus > Octopus bimaculoides. The sequence continues at coordinate 51,011,432 of NC_068984.1, read as the reverse complement.
ATATACATATGTGTGTGTAACATTAAGACCAGTCTTGTTCTTTTAAAATTGTTGCTTTGAATTATAAGGCGTAAAGTTTATAAAATCTCACTATCGACATTTAATGGAGCAAATCTGCTTTTCAAGACTCCGCTAATTTCCATAGTAAATCTGTTGTTTAATGCTATGACGTTGTCATTTACGTATATGGTATCGTTACTGAAGCAGTTTTATACAAGTAGGAAATATCTGTATAAACTGGTCAGTAAGTGAAGAGACAACAGCTAAGAGCTAACATGCCAATACAGTCTACTCAGTAATGTATTAAACATATGATAAAGCAATGTAAATGCACTTTAGTCAGTCATTAATTAACTTTACTTTTTACTCTATTCGGACGTCGATATTTTTAAAGACATTAATGGACAATATTCTCATTAGATGCTTACGTAGAAGTAAGCTGCTCAACAAGTAATCACAGTTTCTCTGTAGTATCAAATATATGAGTGAAAGGTGTTTATGCACTCGGTTTTTGAGAGATTATATTTCATCTACTGAGTTGTTTCTGATTGCAACACTCAAAATTTGTGAACAGCCTTGTGCAAAAAGCATCAGTTCAATCTGGAGATTTCGGCTCTATGCATTCAGAATATGTGTGTTTAAATTTGAAAGTACTACTTCTTACAACGATTTCGTCTTTCAGTACTTGTTTTGATGAGTTAGACAGAGGAGAAAAAAAAATATGGTCTATAACACTTTTCAATACCTACGAGACTAAAAGGAGGAAGGGAGGAAATTAGGGTCAGTTTAGAATCATGGCCAGAATGCTCTTGCAACAAAGTAGATGCCACTAAAGGCCACACAATGTTCAGATAGTGGTGTTAGACCTAGTAAAGTAGTAAGTCTTTCTCTATTTTCCTCTTCATATATCATGCCTACAAGGAGTCATCGATCCCATTACCTCTCTGCCAAAGTCTGAAGATTCTTGATATTTCTTGGGAAAGATACGGCAGTGGTTTTCCGCTACTTTCAACCGGTTTATTTACAGTCTTTTTTTTGTTTTTTTTTCGCAAGTCTTCTGTTCTCCCTTAAGGCAGAGGATTTTTTAAATTATATAGCAGTGACACTGGTTTATATGACTTCACGACATGTACATGACCTGTATGATATATCCAAGTGCTTGATTACCTCTGAGTTTACTTTAGTCACAAGATCATTTTATGCGTTTTGACTTATAACTGGGATTCTGACACCACACTCCCCTAAACATAACCGGATACACAGGGTAGTATGAAGCTTACTAACCAAGAATAGACAAGATTTAACACAGTTTGCATCTGCCAAATTTCATCGACAAAGCTTTCAGTCGTCCAGAGATTATGATTATGAACCATACAGCAAGATCAAACTCAAAACCACTTGTTACGAAAAGAACATTTTAACAATACATCTTACGCACTTATGAGATTTTATAAACTACTGATTCTGCAGAAACTGCTCTCATGTACAGTGGAGTTTGATGATAAGAGTTTTAGGAACTTCACCTTCATCAATTTGCGAAGATAATGAGAGATTATTTGGGGTACTAGTTCCGTTGGCTGAGTATGATTTGTGAAACAAATCTGCGCATTTGTTTAGCTCACGTACATATGATAGGGGTGGATTTCTTCACATCCACCTGCTCCTATAGTGACATTCAGATTTTCGTGTTGGTTTATCATTGAGAGCCTATACTTTCCAAAGTGGTTTTTTTTTATTATCATTGAGAGCTTATATTTTCCAAAGTGTTTTTTTTTTTTTTTATCATTGAGAGCTTATATTTTCCAAAGTGTTTTGCTATAGGCTGCAGAACTTAAGTTAAACGAGATTTGGCTGTTATTTCTTGCAAGTCGAGCAACCACATTGAATATCCTTTATTGTCTCGCGGTTTTAGAATGGTTAGAGTTCAATATAGATACCGCATATTGCTAAATGTCTTCTCAAAGAAAACTGACTTAGGTCTAAACAACAACAATAACAGCAACAACAAGAACGACGACGACGATGACAATAACAACAAACTGCTGCATAGACTTGTGTTCTCGAAGTTCTTTTATCTTATTTCATTTTACGCAAAAGAAAACTAAAGTTAGTTCAGCAATTGACCGTGTGATTGAATGAAAGACTGCTCCCTCCTCCAGTTACAGACATACCAAAACAAGTGGGAGTTGCAGCGGAGTGAAGCTTTGTGGTGCTTCTTAGGGCGATAGTGGTGGTGGTGTCGGTCGATGCTGTGGTGGAGCCACTGCTGGTTGTTGTAGCAGTAGAGGTAGTGGTGGTGTTGAGGTTTGGCTATGTTGTGAATGCTATAGCATTGGTGGTGGTGGTGGTGGTGGTGGTGTGCGGCAGTATTGATGGCTGTGGAGGCAGTGGTGACACTAATGTTTGTGGCAAAGCCTGTATTGGATGTGTTGTTGGCGTTGTTGCGGTAGCGTCAGTAGTTGCCATGGTTTCAGTGACGGTGGAAGTGAGGGTGAGATCGGAGTCGGTGTTGCTGTCGCTGGTGCTGATAATGGTATGGCGGCGGTGGTGTTGATAATTGTCATCGTTATAGTAGTTATGGTAGTGGTGTTGGAGCGTTGTTGACAAAAAGGAGGCGGGTGTATACCCGATGTGGATGAAAAGGGGCTAATAGTCAGTATTAGTAAGCATAATTACAGTTTCAAATCAATGAGAGGGAGGTTACTGTTGGTGGTGATGTTAGTGTTAGCGGTAGAAATGATAATGATGTTGGTGATAGTGATGATATTACTTGTAGTGGCGGTGGCGGTTGTGGTGGTGGTGGTGGTGGTGGTGGTGGAGACAATCATA
>NC_068984.1:51007345-51008102 GCF_001194135.2 Octopus bimaculoides | reverse complement strand
GCGATTTCTTTCAAATTATTCAATATTCCTCATATTTACACCCATACAAATATAAAATTACCTACATATATATACACTCATACACAAGTATTTATATAAAACCATCCACATGCAAATCGATATGTTACAAAACGACAACATGCACTTTCAGCGATTTTCTCGGGTACATGTACGTGTATGTGTGCGTGCGTGTATATATATATATAAATATATACTTTCGCCGAATTACCTCGCTCAAACGCTTCAAAACGTCGCAGTAGAACTCTCGACTGACGGCCTGGCCCTGGGGAACGGATTCTCGATGCACAATACCACATTTCTAGGGGAGATGCTCGTGGCAAGTCTTCCAGATAACTCGTCGTCTTTCAGGGACGTCCTTCTGTTTTTGAAGCACCCGTGCTACTCGAAATATTACGTACGACCCATTACCTCGTCGTCGTAAGCTTGCCGAAGCATTCTCAATATCTCTGTAGCAGACTTCCCAAGTTAAACGCAAAATATCACGTTGGCTCTTTGTTCCTGTCCATGACAAAATCGCTGACTACAGTACACACGTGATCACAAAAACAGAAATTTCACAGCTTGCGAAGTAAACACAGCAATGTCACTTGGCACACTGCCTCAGAAAGGTCAGAGCTAGCTCTCACTGCACATACAGCCATGTGCTGCCATTTGTTGGCACGCTACAGAACTAGTCCGGGAAAGTTTTGATACCATCGTGTTTATATATATATATAAATATAAATATAAATAAATA
>NC_068984.1:51006724-51007335 GCF_001194135.2 Octopus bimaculoides | reverse complement strand
TGCATATGGCTATGTGGGTGTGGATATTGTTGATGGTGATGGTGGGATTGATGTTGGTGTTGGAGATAATTGTGATTAGATTGGTGGTACTAGCAGTGGTTGTTGATGGGATGTTGTGGTTAGTAGTGGTGGTCGTCACTGAAAGGACGTTATTGTAGTTGATGATGGTGCTATGTTGGTGGTCGTTGAGGGTCTGTTCTAGTTGTTGTTGACAGTGGTAGTATATTAGTGGTGATGTTGGCGATAATAATGATGTTATTGGTGTTGGTGGCATTTATAGTGATGATGGTGTTGTCGTTGGTGTTCAAGTTTATGATAGTAATAATGTTATTGTTGACAACCTTGGTAATAATGCTGTTCATAGTAGTATTAGGTGTTGTGACAATGCTAGTAGTCGTGGAGATGGGTTTGATGATGTGTTGTCGATGATGTTGATAGAAGTTGTATTACTGCAGTAGAATACAGTATATAATTGGCACCACAACTAGTCACAGTTGATTTGTTAGTCTTTGCGATTTCTTTCAAATTATTCAATATTCCTCATATTTACACCCATACAAATATAAAATTACCTACATATATATACACTCATACACAAGTATTTATATAAA
>NC_068984.1:50995710-51005643 GCF_001194135.2 Octopus bimaculoides | reverse complement strand
ATATATATATATATATATATATATATATATATATATGTGTATGTGTGTGTGTGTGTGTGTGTGTGTGTGAATATATATGTATGTATATATGTGTACATATATATATTTATATATGTATGTATATATATATATATATATATGTATATATATATGTGTGAGTGTGTATATATGTGTGCGCGTGTGTGTGTGCACATATGTTATAGGAACATGAATTGGCAACGTGGTTCCATAGCGTGCTCATATATTCAATAGTGCCTAATATTACATATTACATAACATTGCAGCATCACGTAACTACATCATTTCACCAGGCAATATAGAACATTTTAGTACCAAAATAAACCTATGAAGAAATATGTTTGAAGAAGAATATATTGAGATCAGGAAGTGTTTTACAAGAAGACGAAATGCAAGCACTTCAATTAAGGGAGGAGGATTATAGCCATTCAGTCAGCTAAATATAGGTTGGAGTGCAACAAAGTTAATTGCCTGGATTAGATCCTCGCTACTACAGGTCTATCTATCTATCTATCTATCTATCTATCTATCTATCTATCTATCTATCTATCTATCTATCTATCTATTATAAAATATGGTAATTAATCATATATTAATTAATATCGATTAATTATCAGGAGGCCAGCACATCTAAAGAATCAAAGAGATTCAGAAATAGTATCTGCAATCTCAGGGGATTAAGGTACATTTTTAAAAATAACGTTGACCACTAACGTGGACAATTAATGTGCTAGAAATAGATCACATCTTGTGTCTATTAAGACCTAAATTGTTCTCATATATATATATATATCTGTCCGTCTGTCTGTCTGTCTGCCTGCCTGCTTGTCTGCCTGCCTGTCTGTCTGTTTGTCTGTCTGTCTGTGTATTTATGTATGTATGTATGTATGTATGTATGTATATAGGTTACAAGAGGTGTATGACAACTTTTTCGGCAATTTAATAAAACAACTCCAATCAATTAAAAAAAACCCGAAAAACAGAACGAAGTGTTTTCATAAACATTTGTGCATATGTTTTCAATAAGCTTTCTGAAATGAATATTCTTCGAAGCCACCTTCAGTTTCAATGACTGCATTAATGGGGGATTCGAATAGTTGACACGCCTGCACTAAATGGCCTTTATTCATGTCGGACACAGCCTGGGCAATGTCGGCTTTCAGTGAAACTCGATATTATGGGAATATCGATTAGTCTTCCGTTTCAACTACGCTCCAAACATTATAGTCTATGGGATTTAAATCTGATGGGTTTGAAGGTCACAAGGTTGGTATTACTTGATGATAAAAGTTGTCAGACTAACATATCGAAGAAAATTTTATGTGAGTACTATTTTCTATCTTTTCACGGGGGAAAATATTCAACAATATTTGTCAATTCGAGAAGCTCTACACTAACACTAAAGCAGAGAACTAGATAAGTAAACAGTAGAGGACAACGCTTCTATAATTCCTTTCAAAAATAGCGGATTAAATTATAGAAGCAATTCTCATAATAGAAAAATGATAAAATAACCAGATAATATACAATACTCACAAATGAACATAAATATCTTACTGTTGGTGAATAAACGTTGCGGTTAAATATCTAATTTCCGATAGTAAAGTCAACACCAATCTAAAAGATGAAACTATGAAAGGACTAGAAATTTCGATATTGGATTTTGGAACTTTTCTGATCCACACAAAATACAAGGAATTCTTAATAAAAATACGGAAAAAAATTGGCAAAAGAGAAAACTAATTGAAAGCAAAAGACGAGTAAACTATCAAATTTTCAATATACACATATAAGTGTTCACAGTCGTCGTCAGCCTATCATTAGAAAAAGCTAAGCAGATGGCAGAAAATTCGATATATAATTAAGTGCATAGAACGTTAGATGATTATATATATATTAATTAGGTAGGTTGATAGATAATCCGGTAAACGGTTAAAAAGATAAATACATGGAAATGTTGATACATAAATTAATAAAGAGTCAAAAAAATAATTAGTCAAGTAGTTTATTAAATAAACTTAAAAATGTAGATAGATAGACTGTTAGACAGACAGACGGACAGACATAGATAGATGAATAGACAGATATACAGATAAAGTGATGAATATGAGTTTGTTCAAAAGCTTCGTAGCGCGGTCTTTCTGCTTGTTCTTGACGGCTTGGGATAAAAATTGGCCCTTTCTCATCTTGTATGAGGAATACCGAATGTCTTCATGCATAACCTGCCTGATAAGAAAGTTAGACACTTCCATGCCGCTGGCAATGGACCTGATTGACTTGCAGCGATCGTTGTCAATCATGGCCTGGATCTCACCAAGAAATTCAGAAGTTATTTTCTTATCAGAACGATGTGAGTGAGTTTTCCGAGCTGCTGTACCTTCGTGATCATCATTAGACTCATCCAACTCTTTCCGAATACTCTGCACCTCAGATTGACACCCAAACACTCTGAAATGTTCGTATTGGAGATTCCGGCGAGAATGTCAAGCAGTACAGCAGGTTGCTTCTACATTTCTAGCCGAGTGAATTGCTTCATGGTGCTGTTTTTCTCACAGACGGTGCCCAACTGACCCTACTATACTGTGAAGTTGAAAAAAATCAAAAACAAATAAAGCGCATGCGTGAAATTAAAATATGAAATGATGACAATTTACCCATCGCACCCTGTACACACACACACACACACACACACACACACACACACACACACACACACACATATATATATTTATATATATATACATACACACACACACGCGAACACACACACACGCAAGAACAAGCATACATACACGCAGACACAAGCGCACCCACCCATACATATGCACATAGGTACGCTTGTTTGTGTGTGTGTGTGGGGGGGTGAATACCAATATCTATGTCAGTAAATTGGAACCGCTGTTGGTATTTATGTGTGACTGTATGTGTATATGAAGAAATGCCTTTTGCCTGGCAGCAGGTACAATATAGAGACCGGGTTATGCAGCTTAAGGCTATTTATTCCGGGTCAGCTTAGTGAAACATCTAACGCCGTCGTTAGGCTGCCGAAGGCTTTTGTTATCCATTCGGCAACCTGGAGCCATTTCTGATGAACACTTCTACCACACCCCCAGACGCCTCACCGCTCAATCCACCCTTCACATGAATACTTTTTTTTTTATATACGCGTCTATGAATGTATGTATGAATGTATGTATGTATGTATGTATGTATGTATGTATGTATGTATGTATGTATGTATGTATGTATGTTTGCTTGTATGTATGTATGTATGTATGTATACATGCATGTGTGTATGTATGCATGCATGCATGTATGTATGTATGTTTGTATGTAGGTATGTATATATGTATATGTTTACGTAAGTAAACAAACATACAACTACATTCAGATAGACATCCGCACACACTTGTACCATTATCTATCTATCTATCTATCTTTCTGTGTCTATTTCTTTGTCTATCTATATCTGTCTCTCTATCTACCTTTCTATCTATCTGTCTATCTATTTACCTGTCTATCTATCTGTCTACACACACACACACACACACACACATCTTAGTGTATTTGTGGCCCTCTATTTTAATGTAGAACTCTGGTATATATTCATGTCTTTGTGGATTCGAGTTCAAATCAACATAACAGTCACCAAAGTCAGTCTTCCATCAAAACATATAATAGCTAAGATGAAAAGAAAACGCAACAAAAGAATATATAAAAGTTAAAAGAATAGGAATAATAATACGAAACGAAAGAAATTGAAATACGCGCATTTCGCTTCACTAATATCGTAGCTAGTATCAATAAAGTTATTGATACTAAATGATTTTTATGCGTGCGCGTGAATATGTGTGTTTTGTGTATGTATGTATGTATGTATGTATGTATGTAGGTACGTGGATGCTTAACTAGATATGTATACCTTTGATCCTTATAAGGCACACATTAATTGTTCTAATCGAAATGTTTATTCAGTGCAAGTGCTCTATATATCATCAAATGTTACCTCCGGCTACAACCAAAGCTTGTGTGAAATAAATGGAAAGAATAAATCTTGGATATGCGCATATGGCCAGATAAACGATATATATATATATATATATATATCTGACAGCAATGTTTTGTGTACCTTTTCCATCCCACAATTCAATTCGATTTTCCATGAGACGCTTTTATCCCCAAAATAGACGGACAAAGTTAAAACAACTACGCGTGCGTGCACTCAAACACACACACGCATTCACACACACACACACACACACACACACACACACACACACACACACACACACACACACACACACACACACACCATTCCGAAGTAACGGGCGCCTCACCTTTTCAACCGCTGTAGAATAATGTTACACTAGGTTGTACATGACGTCTAGGCTCAATGTACATACATACATACATACATATATTTATATATACATGCACGCACACACACATATACATATACACAAGTTTATATGTATGTATGCGTAAATTTGTGTTTGACACAACACCGCTTGACAACTAGTTCTGGATTTTTTCCCCTCTCCATAACTTAGCGACTCTGCAAAACAGTGCTGTAGAATACATAGAACTGCAACCAATTTGCTCGACTAAACTCTTGAAGCCGTTACTTTAACATGGTTCCTGTTCAATATCTGCAACAAATAAGAGAATGAATGAAGGAAAGAATACACACACACACACACACACACACACACACACACACATTCACGTACATATGTGTTTTGTGTGTGTGTTTTGTGTGTGTATGTGTGTGTGTATTTGTCGTCTTTCATATTCATATACTTATACATATACATATATCTATATTATATCAACTTTCGTATACCGCATGCATTTATTTACTTTCGTATACATTATACCCCTATTTCCTAAAAGAGTTCCTTCCCAAGGCCCTTAAATTTCAGCCAAATAATATTTGAATTCTGTAAAAAAAAATTCTTGGTTTCGGTAAGATAAAACGTCTTTTAAAGAAACTTTCTATAAGTATGTTTTAGTAAAAAATAGTATTCAACATTTTCAGAATAATAAGTTATTTTAAGTTGCATTTTTTTTTAATGAATAAATTATCTCGCTAAAACAACTTGTGTTTCACTGAATGTTGTATTAAATTGCTGGTGGTTGATATTGCAACATAAAACATAAATATGAGTTCTGGGACTTTTGGAAAATCATATAAGAGTTCTGCAATAAAATAAATATGGGAACCATTGATATATACACAAGGGGTTGAGGAAAATAATGGAGACACCGTTAGGTATCTTTCTATTAGTAATACGACAAATTCAAAACTGTACTAGTCTGTATATATGTATCCATATCAATCATGTATGCCTTTTACTTCTTGATATATTCCTGTTTTTTTTTCTTTTACTTTTCTTCTATTCTTTTACTTGTTTCAGTCATCTGACTGCGGCCATGCTGGAGCACCGCCTTAAATGGTTTTTGTCGAAGAAATCGACTCCAGGACTTATTCTTTGTAAGCCTAATATTTACTCTTTCGGTTCGTTTTTTGCCGAACTGCTAGGTTACGGGGACATAAACACACTAACATCAGTTGTCAAGCAATAATGGGGGAACAACCAACACACACACACATTTTCCAGTTATGGTTTTGATGAAGATATCATAAATTTTCTCAGGTCTTTCAATTTACCACAATTGATCAATAGACTAATTGAGTAAATCTCTCTATAATGACTACTGAAAACTGCTGTAAGCCAAATTTGCTATAATATAATAATTATATGTAACGACCGTTATTTTAACTTGTCTGTTATATGTGTGTGTGTGTGTGTGTGTGTGTGTGTTTTTGTATACGACGGGCTTCTTTCAGCTTCTGTCTACCAAATCTACTCATGAGGCTTTGGTCAGCCCCAGGTTATAATAGAAGACACCTGCCCAGAACCATGTGATTGGGAAGCAAGCTTCTTACCACACAGCCACGCCCGCGCCTATATTTAAATAAGTTAAAATGTGCGACCTGTCTCATTTCTGAAGAGGATAAAACTGTTGGAGCGCAGATGGCTGAAACTTGACTCACTAAATCAGCTGAATAGCTAAAGTTTTTCAATGTTTCGAGAGGTCAGCTGTGGCAAACATAATTCTAGATCTAAGGCAAACCTCACATAGCGGAACCACAAAATAATAAAACGTATTGTAACCAAAAACCATCGAATTACGACAGCAAAAGTGAAACAAGAGTTAAACCACTACGTTGCCAACCCTTTATCAACTAAAACTGTTTGTCATGATCTCCCTAAAAATGAATATCATGGCAAAGCTTCAACTGCTCAATCTATCCTGCCTCTCATCGACATTGTTTGTGGGAAAACAAGTGGTGTCTAGACTACCTGAAGTGGTGATAAACTTAATGGAACAGTATCGTCTCTGATAAATCATCATTCACCCTTATCCACACTTCGAGGCAAATTTATGTCAGGAAACAGCCTATTAAGCTTTCAACCCTAACTCTTTAGCTCCTTTCTTGAAGACCTAAGGCGGCTTTATTAATTAAGTTTGCCATATCATGGAATTCTCTTGGCCTTTTAGTACTTCCACAATACAGATTTAACGCTAATGATTTATTGGGTAATTTAGCTGACCCTGTCCATCCTATAGTACAAACATTATTCTCTGATGGTAACGCAAACTTCCAGGGAGAAAATGTGCCGATTTAGACAGCTAATGTTATTCATAATTGGTGTGAAGAGCACAAAAGGGAAGCAGATCACTTGGATTGGGCTCAGCAATCACTAGTTTCCAACACTCTCAATATAACTGAACATTCATGGTGCATTTTAGAACAGGAAGTGAGGCGCCGCTTCTCTTCATCATCATCGCTGAAAGAAATAAAGCAGGTTTTACTTGAAGAATAACGTAAAATTCCGTGAGCAACCGTTCAGAATCTGTACGGGTCAATTCTTCGATGTATTAAAGCTGTAATTGATGCCAAAGTTGGACCAACTCAAAGCATAAAACTTCCATTTAACAAGGTCTTGTCATTATTTTGCTCAATCCCTGTATATTTATCGGCTTTTATCTACTCTTAATATATTTTCTGTTTTTCATATACTCCTTACACATGTATACATGCGCACGTGCATGTATGTGTGTGTATGTGTGTGTGTATGTGTGTGTGTGTGTGTGTATTTATGTATATATACTTTCATATTCGTGGATACTTATCTACTTTCATATATTCCTTGTATATTTACCTGTTGTCATACATCATCACATAGTTACCCTATTTTATATACTCCTAACCTATTTATCTCCTTTCACATAACATATATATTTTCGCTTTAATACACTCCCTTACATATTTAACTATTATCATATACTCTCTATATACTGACGGTTATCTTCACTGCAAACAAGTATTCGACATTCAAATCTAAACTAACAAGCAATAAATATAATTTGAAGGTATGTGGAGCTATAAAAAAAATAATAAACACCTAAAAACTGAACGACCAAAATATGTTACCCTTACTACATTTTTAATTTCACACACCTACACTGACGCACTGGTAAAAGAAAGGAAGAGAGCATAATTGGTGTTTTTAGGCATTATATAACATATACGCATTTCCACTGACCGATTGGTTCACTTCCCCTATATTACTTAATAAGGTGGCTCGAATTTCACCGTTTAGCCTGTCCTGCGATATGGTGGTTATTTTCAATCAGAGTGGAATATTGGAGTGGAGTGTGAAACTGTTTACCAAACCCAAACGTTTCGTACCCACTTTTGAATCGCATAATATTCATCCGTCCGTACGTACGGACGGACAAACACACAAATACATACATACATGCATACATACATACATAATCGCTGCAACTTGATCCCGAGCAATGCCGTCATTTGATTGTTTTCTGATACATGAGCAGCACAGATGAGAGAACAAAGGGCGCCTCTTGCAGCAGGTGTTAAGGGAGGTTATCACTCATGCTAACTCATGGCATGGAAATTTTCATTGACTGTTTTGCCTTTCGGGGGTATGGCTAGTCATAGTATGCAACACATAAAAGAGGAGTTGAAAGGGCTTGATATATTGTTCACTTCTTTTCTGAATATTGGTGATGGAGATATTTACCAGCAAATCGAACGTACTAAGCACCCCTTCCCTGACAGAGTACTGCTCAATTGTTAACCAGGAAGATCCCAGATGAGGTGCTCTAAATAAAGCTCGTCTCATTCTGGCCAGCGTCACTGCCGTTGTCTCTAGTGCACACACACACACACATATACACAGCCATATTTCTGTACACACACACACACACACACACACACACACACACACACACACACACAACCCTCACACAGAAACACGCATATACTGAGTATGAAAATAGGCTTTTGTATATGTAAATGTGCATGTGTCTATCTATCTATCTATCTATCTATCTATCTATCTATCTGTCTGTCTGTCTGATGTCTGCCTGTCTGTCTGTCTGTATGTCTGCCTATCTATCTCTCTATCTCTCTATCTCTCTAAATATCTACATAAATATACATAAACATGCACGCATACACACACGCGCACACACGTATAATACATATATTTAAATATATATATGAAATGAGAGGGAGAAAAGGAGAGAGAGAGAGAGAAAAGGAGAGAGAGAGAGAAAAGGAGAGAGAGAGAGAAAGAGAGAGAAAGACTGAGGGAGAAAGAAAAAGAGAAAGAGAGAAATCTTCATAGTTTTGTGTTCCTTGAATGCATTAGTTTTGCATTACAGTAAATTAAAAAGTAACCAGCTGGAATCATTTAGCAAATTTTAATATGCTTTTCTCGACATTCAAAGACGTCGTTACATATACTGTCCATGACGTCAGCAAAACCGTCAACCATGTCTCCTTGCAAAGCTGTCCCCATACAAGTATTCTGCTGTAACTCGTCTCTAGTATCGACAGTTACTTGGCTGTGATATTAGTCTTATATCACTGATAACTGATGATTTTATAAACGATCGCTGAACAATGAAAGCTGTTAGCTTAGACACAGTAACACGTATTTTCGATGAAAAATAAAACAAAAAAAGAACAATCGATTAATTCGAGCGTTTACTTGAATTATCGACTCTCGGAACAGTCGATATTGTCGGGTTTTGAAGACAAAATAATTCTAATCAAACACATGGGACAGAGAGTTACTGAAGGGGTCACATAGTGTGTGACGAAAGAACTTTGGCGGACAAATAAAGTAAAAACAGATAAATAATAATCCTTTCTACTATATGCACAAGGCCTGAGATTTGGGGGAAGGGGGATAGCCAATTTCATCGACGTTAGTGTGTAACTGGTACTTAATTCATCGACCCGGAAAGGATGAAAGGCAAAGTCGACCTCGGCGGAACTTGAGCTCAGAACGCGAAGACGGACCAAATGCCGCTAAGCATATCGCCCGGCGGGCTACCGATTCTGCCAGTTCACCGTCTTTAATAACACTCATAAAACTAAAGTGAAGATCAAATACATAGTGCGTGTGTTTCATTGGCAAAAGATGACCATACCATAAGTATAACAATTAATCAATTCCCTCATTCTTTTCAAATAACTATAGAAGTATATTCAAGCGATATAAAATGACATCAACAGTGAGCAGTAGAAAACACTTGTTGAAGTAAATGACAAGTTTACTCTTTTACTCTTTTACTTGTTTCAGTCATTTGACTGTGGCCATGCTGGAGCGCCGCATTTAGTCGGGCAAATTGACCCCAGGTCTTATTCTTTGTAAGCCTAGTACTTATGCTATCGGTCTATTTTGCCGAACCGCTAAGTCACGGAGACGTAAACACACCAGCATCGGTTGTCAAGCGATGTTGGGTGGAAAACAAACAGACGCACAAACATATACACACACACACACACACATACACACACACACATAT
>NC_068984.1:50992757-50994897 GCF_001194135.2 Octopus bimaculoides | reverse complement strand
ACAAGGCTTCGGTCGGCTCGAGGCTATAGTAGAAGACACTTGCCCAAGGTGCCACGCAGTGGGACTGAAACCGGAACCATGTGGTTCGTAAGCAAGCTACTTATCACAGAGCCACTCCCACGAAGTTTGTTGAAGCTTCTCGTTAATCTATACGAAAGTGATACCCAATGCCTTCTCCAAGACGAGAAGTGGATTTAAACTCAGCATTGTTAGCTAATTAGACAATGATTAGTCCATAGTGCATAGTGCTCAACTTGCGCAAATATTTGCCCTCCCCTCCGTGCGCACACACACACACACACACACACACACACACACATATATATATATATATATATATATATATATATATATGCACACATATATACTCGTGCATGTAAGCATAGTAGTAGTGCTGATGCCAGTATTGGTACTATAGTAGTTATCTGTGTCAATCATGGTCGTAAAAATAGGAAATTCAACGGAAAACTATTTCTTAAATCCGAAATGAAAGGCACTAAATTGATGAGTAAATGGTGATTTTCTTATTTGTAAACGAAGAAGGAAAAAAATAACCATTTACTGATCTCGGCACATTTCCGAGAGGAAACGTTCAAAGATACTTTTTAAATGATCCTCTACTCCTGCACGTCTGGTGCTGACGACTATGTTACGTGTGTACGTATGTATGTACGTATGTATGTATGTATGGATGGATGTTTATTTATGCATGTATTGTGATCTTAAGGAAGTTGAAGCCGTTCGCTAATAAAGCGACAAGATTTTGAGTTAAGAGAGTTTTCGGTATATGAAATATATTTTGGGGACTTGAAGTTATTAATTATTTTTCTCTCCAGGAATTTTAATATTTTATAGAATCGGTTATACATATTCACATTTGTTACACACAAGTTCTTATTGTAATATACATATTCATACACATAGGGCGGTGAGCTGGCAGAAACGTTAGCATGCCGGGCGAAATTCTTCGTGGTATTTCTTCTGCCGCTACGTTCTGAGTTCAAATTCTGCCGAGGTCGACTTTGCCTTTCATCCTTTCGGGGACGAGAAATTAAGTACCAGTTACGCACTGAGGTTGATGTAATCGACTTAACCCCTTGTTTGTCCCCTCTATGTTTAGCCCCTTGTGGGCAGTAAAGAAATAAGAATTGTTAGCACGTCGGGTAAAACATTTAGCAGCACTTCATCAGTCTTCGCGTTCTGAGTTCAAATTCCACCAAAGTTGACTTTGTCGTTCCCCCCTCGGAATCGATAAAATAAGTATCATTTGAACATTGTACTCGATTTACCCACTTCCTCAGAATTGCAGGCTTTATGCCAAAATTTGAAGTCAATACACATAAGGCAGAGAGATGGCAGAACTTTTAGTACTGCGGACAAAATAATGCTCACCGGCATTTCGTCCGACTTTATATTATGAGTTAAAATTTCTCCGAGGTCGATATTGCCTTTCATCCTTTCAGGGTCGATAAACTTAAGTACCAGTTGAGCACTGGGGAATAATGTAATCGACTTCGCCATCCCTCAACATTACTAAAATAAGCCTTCTGCCAAAATATGGAAAGTAAAGAATACGCGAGCACCCACACACGCACGCATTCACACACACATACATACATACATACATACACACATGTACATTCGTAGATTCCAATATTTCAAACTCTTTTCTACCCATGTACTTAAACAATTTTCAACCACCACCATCACCCCATTTCTACCGACAGTATCAAGACCAACAGCAGCAGCAATAATTACCTCACCATCCTCACCAACACCACTCACTACATCATCCCCACTACCATCCGCCTCTCCCATCCACCTTACAAAGTTCATGACAGTACAAAGGTCAATGATGTGTAAGTCGGGCAAATGAGACTATCCTTTATATCAATTAAACTTGTAATGTGGGTGGTGGTAGATTTAGTACTTAGGGCGGCGGCGGCGGATATGATAGTGGCAACGGTAGCGGTAGTTGTGGTGGTGATGATAGTTGTGGTAGTAATGATGCTGTTGTGATGGCGGTGGTAGATGCGTTGTGATGGTGGTGGTATAGGGGATGGCGGCGGTGGTGGTATTTGTTGTCGGAGACGTGATATTTCTGTTGGCGGCGTTTCTGTTTTGTTTTTTTTTTCAGTTC